>NC_044313.2:78325500-78501974 GCF_007474595.2 Lynx canadensis | reverse complement strand
GAATTAGTGATTCACCTTCCCTGACTCCCCAGGGTCTGGAAGGAGGGGTGAAGGGGGAGGGAAACACTGCGGGGAGAAGAGCCACTGTTCCACTGACAGTGAAACACAGAGGAGGAAGGCACAGATGCTCTTCTGAAGGCCAGTTCTTCAGGTCTGAAATGTTGTTGGTGGGGCTCAAGGGGGGGTTGGGGAGAGTTCAAGTACCTTGAAGAGAAAATCTGGAAAGCCTCCTAATTTATTTAGAGGGCTAGTAGAGAACTTGATTGAAGCCACAGGAGCCAGGGCAAGAAACATTTTAATCTTTCTGGCCAGCTCGGGAATCCGTGAAAATGCTATAAAACCTGCAGAAACACAAAGAAGATTAACAGGAGTTTCCATCTTCTAGGACTTTCTCTGAAAAACCAAAGGTGGTCGCACATCACACCCTCTAGTGGCGATCTGAGAGCCATGCAGGCAACGCCACCACCAGGAGGCAACCACATGGGGGGGCCTCTGAGCTTCTCCAAGCGGAGACTCCAAACGGAGTCTGATTAAACTCGTCAGTCAAGTACTTGTTAAGTGCTTGATTCAGTTTTTAACCTACAGAAATCAGAAGATGCCCCTGTTCCTCTTATCCTGGAAGCTGAGCAAAGGAAGGACTCTCCCTCACAGCCCCACATTAGCAACCAGCCCCAGCGCCCGTCCACCGGCCCCTGGGAGCAGTTTACAGGGGCATTCAGATCAGTCGCCAAGGGCTCCAGAGGAACCTGCACATGCAGAATGTTCTAGCTTTAAAATACCTTTTAGCTTTCTCTCAGGTCACTTCTTGCTTTGAACTTGGCCCCCCAAGTGTCACATTAGAAGGCACTGGGGCAAAGGACACAAGCAGGCAAGTCATGGGAGGAGGACCAAAAATGAACGAAAACACTTCTCTTGACGCGTGAGAATGGCACACGCATCTGTGTCACATGTTACTTTCTGTGTGTCGTCTCTCAAACTGGCTAAGAGTGTTTGGCAGTAGGCAGAGCGCAGACATTTAACTACAGTACATCCAGACACTTAAGAATCGCTCAGGAGTGATTCTCCTCCTTAGGAATGTATTCTAAGGAGACTGTGTGACTTAAACACACAGCTACTGACGAGAGCACACACAAAAAGGAGGAACTGCATAAATTATGGGACAGGTCCCTAGTTCCTCATCGGAGGAACTCTTGTTCGCTACAATTACAGGCAATTTTTATTTTCCTTCAACTCTGCCAAATTTTCTACTTTTGTATACAATGAACACACGTTCTTTTTATAATCGGCATAAATAAAAAATGCATAGAGCTTTTAGAAACTATTCAGAAATGAAGCATAACATGCCATCTTTGTAGTTAGTTTTATTCCATTTAACTTTTAAGACTCACTGTATTTTTGGGGTGCCTGGATGGCTCAGTCGATTGAGCATCTGACTCTTGATTTCAGCTCAGGTCATGATCTCACAGTCGTGAGTTTGAGCCCTGCATCGAGCGTCCCTGCTTGGGATTCCCCCCCCCCCTCCCCACCTCTCTCTCTCTCTCCCCCCCTCCCTCCCACTCTCTCTCAAAAATAAATAAATTTTTTTTAAAAAGAAAAAAAAAACTTAAAAAAAAAAGTGTATTTTTTGTTTTCTGTTTAAAAGTCTCTGCCCTTATAATACCTCTTGTTTTCTACCTTCTCACATCCCCATACTGCTGTAACCAGGAAAATATGCACCAGGCTGAGGCTTACTTTAATTCCTTCTGGGTCAAGAGAACCATAGACCATGTGTATCCATTTACATGAAAGTCTGAATTTTCAGAGAACGTGAAATATTACCCCAAATTTCCTGCCCTTCCCCTATTCATCACTTCTGCTTGGCATTAAAGCAAAAAACAAACACCTCTGTTTGCACTAACATGATTTGTTACTATCTCCCTTTTAAGAACAGGCACAAACTCTGTAAGAAGACACTGTATCCACCACCAGGCTTTATGACATACGTACCTATTGAGGTGCCTTGAGAATGACCCACGTAATACACTTGTTCTTGGCCGGTTTTATTCAGAATGAAGTTAATGGAAGCTGATAGGTCATAATTTGCCATCTCATCATAACTGTAATCCAGAAAAGGAACCCTTTCATTAAGACGTTGCACACAAACATAACCGCACGCTAACAAGAAGGGTGCGGGGGGGATGAATAACCATAAGTTGAGCGCAGCTGCATAGAGCAGCACAGAACTGAGCGCAGAAAACATAAACAGGATTGCGCGGGCCCCTTTCTAATTCTGCCTCCCTCCCAAAGGTCCTGTCCTCATTTTTTATGCCATAAGTTATGTTATACCCATTTTTGAACCCTTCTATAAATGAGATCAAATAGTACGTGTTCTTCCGGCTACATTCATGCTGTCACAGAGCCGTGGGATGTTCACTGTATAGATACACGGCACTTCATCTGTCCATTCGCGGCTGATGGGCATTTGGTAGTTTCTGGCTTTTCACTATTACCAGTGGCAGCCCAACAAGTATATTCCTTTGGTAAAATTTGTCATTCTTGCATTTCACGCGTGTAGGTAAGCTGTGGTTCCACAAATGGGACACAAGCCTGAAGGAGTCCAGAGCTCTGACCTTCCCTCATGCCAGGTAGCAGGACACAGCCCTGGACACGTCACATGTGTGTGTGCCATTCGTCATCAGGAGATGGGTAAGCGGACTGTCACCACTGCCTGCAGCGTGCCAGGCTCTCTCCTCGTATCCTCTCCTTTGATCCCCCAATGGCCTCGGGAGATAGGCGGTTATTACCCCATTTTACAACAAGGAAACGGAGACACAGAAGGCTTATGCAGCATGCCCAGTGTCACGCGGGGATTAATAGGTACAGCCAGGATTGACAGAGAAAGGACAATTTCTGGAAATGGAAAAGCAGACATTCGGTGTGCATGTTTATGGGGGAAAGAAGAAGTTTCCAGGACGTAATTTGCCCACCACCTCCCGCAGGACCCGGAATGCCCAAGTAACTAAAAGTCCATAGTTGGGTCTAATTCTTAAATGTAATCATTACTTATAATGTACTTCACTGTGATTTACCAAATTCCTCATAAGGTTTAAAACCTTTCCCCAGGCACCCGTCTCCCCTCTCTGATAACCTTGAGCTACCCATCCACCTGCCTCCCCGTACTAAGGAAGCAGGCCCCCGTCACCATCAATTCCAACCTACCTGAAAGCCCAGAATTCGTCCTGAGAAGGGGATAAAGTCTTGTGTCTCCGAGACCAGGTGTTTCCCCTGCTGTTCCCCATCCACACGTCAAAACCCGCGTCCGCCAGGAAGAAGCCCAGGCTGTTGTTGGGAAGGTTTGTGACCCAGTTACTGGAATCGGCCAGCAGGCCATGCTGCAGGAACACAACTGGCTTAGGACCTGGAAAACATCCATGTTTAGGACTCAGCAGCACCCAGCCATAAGGCAGATGCAAAAACAGTGAGGCAGCAATGCACTCCAACGGAACATCAGTGAAAAGTATCTTTTTAAACAGTGCTGGCAAAGTAGCAGCAAAAATAGGCTACCTCGTGTATCTAATAACAAGACGTGTAGATTTGACCATAAAAAACTTTTTACCGTATTCTTAAGACTGTGTGAAATGTTTCTATACTGTATTTGCTCCCATAATCGAATTTCTTACAATGTATCCTAACAAAATAAACCAAAAGACAGGAAAAGATTACATGTACACAAATTTATAAATACATAGACACATATTCCTTTATTTACATATATATTTCTACTTTTATGTATACACATGCAAATAAATTTTCTACTCACCTATACCTGGGACAGTGATGCTGTGGAAAAACAAAGACTCGGGAGACAAAGAAACATAACCTCTGGCTGCTTGCATCATGTTAAGACCATTTAGTCATTCGTTAAATAAGCATTTATTGAACACTGACTGTGTGCTGGCATTCTCGGCACTGGTGACACAGCAGAGAACAGAACCAGGAGGAAGACGGTTCACCCTCACGGAGCTGATGTCAGACTGACCACGAGAGTCAGAGACAGACGCACTTGGGCTCGAGTCTGTCCTCTCCAACCTCGAATGTGCCACTGGGTGCAAAAATATTTCAACATCCCTCCAACATCCCTTCAACCTGAATCATCACCTGCAGCAGGGAAATGTAACAGGCACTTTATAAAGAGCAATGACTGGGAGATACTGCGTGAAAAGTTCTTCGCAAAGTGCTTCCCAGCACAGCGAGAGTTCAATAAACATTAACCCAGTCTGGGCCTCTGCTCCATCAATAAGTGTTAATAGAAATAAATGCGGCAATTAAGTGTCTGGCATAGTGACAGACACATAGATCACAACGAACAAGTAAGAGCTCCTTTGGCCTTCTGCTCGTTCGTTATGAGAGTGAAACGTGGGGGTGCCTGAGTGGGTTAAGCATCTGACTTTGGCTCAGGTTATGATCTCACAGTACGTGAGTTCGAGCCCTGCTTCAGGCTCCACACTCTCTCTCCCTCTCTCTCTGTCCTTCACTCACTCGCACTCTCCCACAAAAAGAAAAAATTTTTTTAATTGAGTAAAAAAAAAAAGAAAGAAAGTGAAGTGCTAAGGGAAAGAGCTAACTGTTGAGACGTCAAATAATTGATTGCAATAATTAAACCATCACCAATGACAAGGACTGTGGCATCCCAGAAAAATTTATAACCCAGCCTTGAAGGGTGGAAAGAAAGCAAAGTACAAGACAATAACCTCATTAAGTTGTAGCTGATGAAATGTGTTTTAAATGACACCCGCTCCTAAGCAGGCTGCCTTGTGGAGACGGTGACAAGAGGCATCATCGCTCCGCGGTGACTCTGAGTCTCTGTGTGAGGGACCCCCAGGAGCCACACCAGGGTGCTGACGAGTCCCTTCCGCACGTTAGGTCACTTCTCTCCCATCGAAGGTGCTTTGGGGCTGGGCTGTGAGGAGTAAGACTTTTTGGCCTTAAGTGAAGTCAGCAAGTCAGGCTGACGGAGGCAAGAGTCTGACAGCACACGGGCATGAGCCGGGCAGGACCACTGTGCCCCGAGAGGCAATTACACATAACCATGGTCTGCCACTGGAGCGGTCTCCCCTGGGAACAGAGGGTCCGGCGGGGCCAGAAGCATGGCAGGTGGCCAAACTCCTGCTGTTTCCTCCAACCTGTGCCTCTTCAGACACCTGGTGGAAAACCTGTGTCTGCTTAGCTGACTCCTCAGGGCCCAGCACTGAGAAAGGCAGGAATGATCTAGATGGGAAGGCAGAGCTGGGGGGCAGGGGAGGGGGGGAGCGGGGGCAGCCAGGACTGAGGCTGGAAGGGGTGGCAGGGGTCAGCCTGCGGGGACCAGGCAGGTTTTCTACACTGGGGAACATTTTTTTAATATTTTTATTTATTTTTGAGAGAGACATAGCTAACAGGGGAGGGGCAGAGAGAGGGGGAGAGAGAATCCCATGCAGGCTCTGAGCTGTCAGCACAGAGCCGGATGCAGGGCTCAGACCCACAAACTGTGAGCTTATATGACCTGAGCTTATATCAAGAGCCGTACGTTTAACTGACTGAGCCAGCCAGGCACCCCTGGGGAACATTTAAGTGGGGAGCGTTTAAAATCCCCCTGAAGTCTCTGTGCATTGTATTTCCCTCCCTAACCTATAGGAGCTTTGGAGGAGAAATGTGGGAATGACAGACTGAAGGCATACCAGAAAACTCTTTAAACACTACCGGTAAATAACTCCTGGATTCCCAGGGGCAACGAGAAGCCGCTAGCACTCTCTCAGGAGGTGAGCTCAAAGCCAGAAAGGCCGACGGCCCGCTGAAGCGTGTGCTCAGGCCCCACATCTTGTATAAACCCTTCCTGGCACCTGTGATATTTCAGCCACCGCGCCAGCTGTGGGGGACACAAAGGAGGGTAAGCCCCGCTCCCTGCCCCCAAGGGGCTCCAGTCCAGCCCAGGAGACAGTCCCACAGTTACCTTCTAGGCCAGTGTGAAAAAGCCCGATCAGCACCCAGGGAAGCCCACAGGAAAGAGAGTGACGTGGCCAGGGGCAGGAACGTGTTTGCCAGCTCCCGAGTGAGACACAGACCGCCCCACAGGGGGTTCTGGAGAAGAAAAGGGACCCTGGATTTGTAGAGGTGACACTGCCCCAGGCCGCAGCCAGACAGGACCATGGGGCACACACAGGTGGCTCCCTCAGGAGGCAGACACAAAGCAGGTGAAGGTCAATGCCCTGTCTGACCCAGACGTGAAGGGCTTTGTAGGGGGCACATCCCTCCAGGTTGGGCGGCCTTCCTGGTCTCATTCCAAAGCCCCTGCTTTTAACCACTACTCCAAAAAAATCCTTCATTAATAACTAAAGAGGTAGGGGAGAAGAGATGTGCTTGAAAGTATTCCCTTTCAGGGCGCCTGGGTGGCCCAGTCAGTTAAGCATCCGACTTTGGCTCAGGTCCTGATCTCCCAGTTCGTGAGTTCAAGCCCCACATCAGGCTCTGTGCTGACAGCTCAGAGCCTGGAACCTGCTTCAGATTCTGTGTCTTCCTGTCTCTCTGCCCCTGCCCTGCTCACATTCTGTCTCTGTCTCTCAAAAATAAATAATTTTTTTTTTCAGTATTCCCTTTGTACCCAGCCCCTTCCAAGCAAGCCACGCACTATTTCCCCAAACTGAATGCATGCACATCAAAAACTACCTGGAACATTTAAAAAACACACATATTTGTGGCCCAACTTCTGAGGTAGGGGATCCAGAACTCCAGGGACACAGCCTGGAATTACTTATTTTCCACAAGCTCCCTCAGCTCTTCTCAGGAGCCCAACCACAGCTGGGTTCAAGGAGGAGCCATCTGAAGCAGAACATGCCGCCCATCGCTCTACCAGGCCGGGCCAGCCTGGAGACAGGCCAGGTGTGCAGAGCCCTGCTTGACATCTGACAGGCTCCTGGAGGGAGCTCTAGGGCCTCCTTCCCAAGAATCATTAAGAGCAGACCTCCACTGATCCAAAGCAAGGGCTCCTGAGTGAATTTCTGTAGTCTAATTCTGGTTGGAAGAGTTGGCCTCAGAACACGGCCAAAAGCAAGATGAGCAAATAACATCCGTGGGAAGCCGGAGTCACGACACTTATGGCCCCTGGAGAGAATAAGAAGGAGGCACCTATCCCCAGGCCTTTATTGCCAGATCTTAAACGACAGAAGCTGGTGCACAGCTTACCTAAACAGAGCGCTCTCCCCACCGTGGCTTTATCGGGGACATCGCCGCAGTGGGTAGAAACTCGGCCCTAAGCCACGTCAATCCTGTCTTTGCCACAGGCAAATTCATCGAGCCCTATAACCCCTGGTTTCCTCATGTGTAACAGGGGTAAGCATTGCAGGAGATCTCTTCGCTTGAGAACCCACAGGAGAACCTGGCCCGTCCCCCGCTGACCCGTCCCCAAGATGCACTCGGAAGGGCGCACACCCCTTGCCACGGTCCAGGTCACTGTGCTCACATTTCAGGCACCCTGCTGAAGAGGAGTGGCCTCTGCAGGAGGGAACACAACAGCCCTCAGATCACAGACAGGAAAGAGAACCATCCCCGCCCCCCCCCCCCCCCACACACACACACACCGGCCACAGCCACTCTGGTCCCGAGCAACATGAAGCCAGAGACCTGGTGGTCCTGCCCACCACCCCGTCCCCAGCACCCAACGTGGAGTCTGGCTTGTGGTCCTCACTTGTGACAAATCTGATGAATAAATGCAATAACGAAGGAATAAATGAGGCAAAGAAAGAAAACCCACTACGTGCCCGCACGCACACCACGCACGCCATGTGCACCTTCCAGGCAACGCCTTGATTAGTTTTCTACATGCCCAGGGTGCCACTGGGCCATTCACGTCACTCTTCTCACCTTACGGATGGGGGCTCTGGGGCCTAGAGAGAAGGAATGAGTGCCCCAGGACAGGACACACGATTAGTACGCGGTGGAACCAGGAACCAACCTCAGGTCATGTGAGGGCAAAGTGTGCCTCACCTCCACACAAACTGCCTTCTGCCCTCCCTGCCTCTGCTACCCTGGCTGCCCTTTGAAAGGCTTCGCACGGTGGCATCTCCACGCTCCAGTTCATGGAGCCTTACAGTTGGCCTGACGCTGGGCAAGTACGTAGCTGTAGTCCAAAATGCTCAACTAACAGAAGGAACAGAGGGGCCCGGAGAGACAAGTGCACAACAGAGGGCACCTGGCCAGAGACGCTGACTCTGACCCCCAGATACGCTTCTCTCTATCGTGCTCTCCCTTAAGGACCTCCTGCACACAGCAAACACATCCTGAAATACACATCCTTCTCCTGTCCTTGTTCTCCGGAATGCATTGTGCGTGCGTCCATTCAGGCTGCTGTATCAATACCACAGACTGGATGGCTTTGTGAACACAGGAAACTCTAGCTCACGCTTCTGGAGGCTGCGAGGTCCGAGATCAAGGTGTTGGCAGACCTGGTGCCTTGTGAGGCACCTCCTGGTTCACAGACAGCTGTCTATTAACTGTGTCCTGGCAGAAGGCAGACAAGGGAGTCTGGGGTCTCCTTCCGATAAGAGCACTAATTCCATTCTGGAAGGCTCTGTCCTCAGGCCCAAGTCACCTCCCGAAGACCCCACCTGCAGACGCCACTACATGGGGGTTAGGACTCAACACCTGCATTCCGGGGGGACATAAACATTCGGGCTATAGCACCTTCCCCATCAGGGAGGACTGGATACAGAGGAAGCAGACATCAGAGACTACGGTCAAATCCAGAAGGATTTTTTTTTTTCATTGAAAACAGAAGCTACAGCTCCACTGGTTCTGCCCAAGATGCCCCTAATTCTACCCACCACTGGAAGGCCTACACCTGTGTCTGTGGCTGTCTGCGCTCAGGAGTACGGAATCCCTCACCAGTGTGGCCCCGACTGTCGATGCTCTGCTCAACCCCGTCCCAGGAGGGCCCAGGCCCAGAGGAGCTCCTGGAGACACTTGGCTGGAGTGATGATCGAATGACCAAGAGAAGCTTCAGCCTTACCGTCCTAAGTGCTAGGAAGAAACACCCAGAGAGCAAAGAGAACATGCAGCAGGAACTAGCCCAGGGTGAGCGGCCGGGGACGCTCCCTGAAGAACTGACACTGAGGATGACGACGGACAGCGGGTAAGATGGGTTAGCCCGGAGGACAACGGGGAGCACCGCAGGAGACAGGTTCTGGCAGCACACCCTGGTCCTTTCCACCCTGACTCTTGGCTCCAGCCCCACCCTGCACACAGGAGTCAGCGTGCAGCCGACACTGGCTTGTGCTTCTCCATTAGGTCAAGGGTCCGAACACAGCCCTGCACCTGATGCACCATCAGAGCCAAATGAACCTGGCCATGAGTTCAGCCAGCCAGTGCCATCAAGTCCGGCACCCAGGAATGACCCTGCGCCTGCTCCATGCCACCAGGAGGCAAGGAGCTGCACCTCGGCCCGACGGGACCTCTGGGGACATGTCAGAGCACAGCATTTATTCAAAAAGACAGCTCCTCTAGGAACTGCAGAGAAGGAAAGAATGGAAAACCCAGAAATGATCAGAATCCTAAAATATGCCAAGGCAAACACCGGTCAGCGGCCTTTCTTTTTTTTTTTTTTTTTTTTAATTTTTTTTTTCAACGTTTATTTACTTTTGGGACAGAGAGAGACAGAGCATGAACGGGGGAGGGGCAGAGAGAGAGGGAGACACAGAATCGGAAGCAGGCTCCAGGCTCTGAGCCGTCAGCCCAGAGCCTGACGCGGGGCTCGAACTCCCGGACCGCGAGATCGCGACCTGGCTGAAGTCGGACGCTCAACCGACTGCGCCACCCAGGCGCCCCTTTTTTTTTTTTTTTTAATTTTTTTTTTTTCAACGTTTATTTATTTTTGGGACAGAGAGAGACAGAGCATGAACGGGGGAGGGGCAGAGAGAGAGGGAGACACAGAATCGGAAGCAGGCTCCAGGCTCTGAGCCGTCAGCCCAGAGCCTGACGCGGGGCTCGAACTCCCGGACCGCGAGATCGCGACCTGGCTGAAGTCGGACGCTCAACCGACTGCGCCACCCAGGCGCCCCTTTTTTTTTTTTTTTAATTTTTTTTTTTTCAACGTTTATTTATTTTTGGGACAGAGAGAGACAGAGCATGAACGGGGGAGGGGCAGAGAGAGAGGGAGACACAGCATGGGAAACAGGGTCAGCGGCCTTTCTGTCCAAAGACCTACTTCCCAAGCCAGGTTGTGACTTTTCAATTATGACTTAAAAAGCTTAAGGGGCAAGCCCTGGAGTCTTTGCCAAGGTGAAGTTCAAAATGCCTGAAGACCATTACTCAGATCCCAGAACACCACTGCCCTCATTAGGCCAACAGATACCTATATATCATATACATGTATGTGTATGTGTGTATTTACGGATATACATGCATGTATATTGGACACAAATAACCCACTATTGTTGCTTTATTTGACAATTGATTTACTGAACAATTTATTTCCCAATTTGGCAAGAAGTCTGCCTTGTAGCCGTTGCTGTTTGATGTATTTTAGGCAAGACAATATGTATTTCCTTGTTTTAGTCAAATAAAATCAATATCATGGGAACAACTTGCTCAATGCTTATTACATAAGACTGCATCTTCTAGTTCAAATCGCACAGACTCTGGAGTCAGACTGGCTAGGCCACTAGTTTTTGCCTTAAAGCCAACCTCTTTCCCTTTGTCTCTCAAGCTGGCTGTCTCACCCAGCAAAATGAGGGTGCTCATCTAGACACAGGTTCCAGAACTCAAGGACTTTACTTTGGAATCCACCAGGGAGTATGTTACAAATGCAAACTCTCCAAATCTCTGGCTCAGAAAGGACTCTGAGATCCTTCTAGTGCTAACATCCCATGACTGTCGGAGATATGGCTGAGCACACGAAACCAGAATCACTTCCCTATTCAGGATGACTTTCAATTCCTTTTTGGAGTTAGTGCAAAGCAGGGGAAGTGCAACACTTGATGGAGAAGTTTGCTTAACACTGGGAAGCATCATACACATGCTCACCAGGCCACTAAGAACTTTCTTTCTTTTTTGTTTTTGTTTTGGATTGTATGAGAGTTTTATTTTTTTATACACATAATTTATTGTCAACTTAGCTCACATACAGTGTGTATAGTGTGCTCTTGGCTTCGGGAGTAGATTCCTGTGATTCATCACTACATAGAACACCCAGTGTTCATCCCAACAGGCGCCCTCCTCAGTGCCCATCACCCATTTTCCCCACCCCGCCCCCCGACCTCCCACACCCGTCAACCCTCAGTTTGTTCAAAACCCTCAGTCTGTTTCTAAATGTGTGTTCCAAGCTGACTAGTTAGTAGGAGTTTGACGACACAGGTAAATGTGTAAACAGGGTCATCTTAGTGGGTCCATCAACTCTCTACAAATGTACGTAGTATGCGTGTGCGCACAGGGCTGTATTTTATGTCACTACACAGAAGGTGCATTGGCTGCATAGTCCAGTTAAGAACCCCAATTCTGAAGACTGCCCTCCTATAACCCTCACTCAGGCTGACCATGCAGGGAACATGGTGCCACCCACCGTGCTGACGGATACAACGGTGACAGGAGACAGCCCCTGCCTTCAAGGAGCAGCTGCAGGGAGCAAAGGGGCACAGGGCGGGGAGGGGAGGAAGAAGTACACAAATAAGTCAGTCCCAAAGCAGAATAAGAAAGGCACCTCAAGAAGGGTGTTAAAAAGGTGTCTGGGAGCTCAGAAGAAGTACGTCTCCTTCCTGCTCATGTAATCAAGGACACCCGCCACTTAGGCTGGGCCTGGAGCTGGGGGAAAGAATTGTTTTTAAAAATAATTGGGGCACCTGGGTGGCTCAGTTGGTTGGACGACTGACTTCGGCTCAGGTCATGATCTCACAGTTGGTGAGTTCAAGCACCGCGTCAGGCTCTGTGCTGACAGCTCAGAGCCTGGAGCTGCTTCGCATCCTGTGTCTCCCCCTCTCTCTACCACTCCCCTGCTCACGCTCTGTGTCTGTCTGTCTCTCAATAATAAATAAACATTAAAAAAATTAAATTAAATTAAATTAAATTAAATTAAATTAAATTAAAATATATAGAAATGAAGATGGCAGGCAGGTTGAGAACTATTCTAGAGGCTGTTTTCACCAGCTGAAGTCCAGGGTAAGCTCAGCAGAAAGGAAAATTATTCCCTTGGATGTCAGAGGGTCAGAAAATAGTCTTAATTAATTAATACCACAGAGACCTGACTTCAGTTACTCATAATTTGGCTAAGGTGCCAAGTTAAACCTGGGCAGCTAATAAGTGATAAATGTCCCTGATGCACCTGGGTGACTCAGTCAGTTAAGCCTCTGGCTCCTGACTTTGGCTCAGGTCATGATCTCACGGTTCATGAGACTGAGTTCCATGTAGGGCTCTGTGCTGACAGTGCAGAGCCTGCTTGGGATTCTCTCCTTCCCTCTCTCTGCCCCTCCTCCACACATGTGCATACACTCTCTCTCTCTTAAAATAAATAAATCAACTTAAAAAAATTGATGGATGTTTTTCTTAGATAACGAATGAACCCAGATGGTGCTTAAGCACTCCTCATAAACGTCCTGAAAGAGGTGTGCCACCCCATCCTCAGTAGACACTGACACCACAGACACCACAGTTCAGAACTGTAATCACTGATGTGCCAAATCACGAAGGTCTCTGCACATACCCATGGGAAGCTTCCAATTTCCTCTGCTGTATGAGCGGTACAGACAACAGAGAGACAGAATATCAAGGAAAGGTACATAGCTTCATTTATTAGGTCCCTGAAGACTGCTGAATGGCCGGTACCATACAACAACCCCTGGGTTCTTACCCTGCAAAACTACACAAGATGGACAAGCACAGCTAGCAGGAAGAGGAGCGGTGTGGCCAGGCCACGTGATCACACAGCCCCCCACCCCCAACAAATCTGCAAGTGGGCCACTCCAACAGGACCCGAACATGCTGTCCATACAGCTCTCACTCAACTTGTGCAGCACCTCCGGACAGCACAAGAACGGAGAAAAACCACACTGAAAAGGGTAAGAGGGACGGTCTCACTTCATACCCAGTAAATGAAGACATGTTTTAATGTATCTTGCAACGCCCTGTAATTGGTACAGATGCCCTGCGTTATTTTTGTACATATTAAAAGTATTAATTTCTTAAAAGATCAGCAGTTTCCATAGACCGGTTTTGAAATTCTTCCTTCCTCTAATACACGGGAAGACTCAAAAATGAAAGCAAAGCCTCCCTCGGGTTCTGAGCTTCTCTCAGGCACCCAGCTGAATGGTCACGAGAGCATACGGAGGGTGGTGGCCTGGCCAAGAGAAGACAGGGATGGACTGAAGCCAGGTAACGTGGGCTCGGCCACCGGAGCACCGGACTCAAGAAGGATTCTGCATTTCCAGGGCAGGAGGACGATGGTCTTATGAATAGGGGAGGAGGTCAGGAGGGGGGTGGCCTGAATAAGAGGGTAAGTTCCACGCTGGGTGGGAAGGGCTCTTAGGAATTCTTTTTTTGTCTATTTGGCTTAAATGAGCCGAAGTAACACCACTGACAAGACTGCACCTGAGGATGCTGAGGGGACAATGAGGAGTCCCTGCTCTGGACCACGGGTGTGCACACCGTCAGAGAAGGGTCTACGCAGCCCTCACTGACGCCTACAGAGGAAGAGGGTGCGGACCTAGCGGCGTGGCCACACTGAGAATGCTTTCCCTCTGTGTTCCCCATTCCAAAGTCCACGAGTACCCACCCACTGCTGCACACCATGCACCCCAGCCAAAAAAAAAAAAAAAAAGAGTGTGGACTATAACCCACAGAACCAGAGTGACAAAGAGGAACACCGGGACCATCACAGTCAATCAACCGTTCCTGCGGACGGAGATTCCAAGGCGCACGGAGGCGGACGCCCACACGGTCCTCGCGGCTGACGGAGATCTCACGCTCAGCTGCCCTGACTCCTTCCTGCCACCGGGGAGCACATCTAGGCTCCTGTTCGTTTCCTCACCTGGCAGGGCACAGCCCCGCACCACAGTGCTGCTGCTCACACACGCGGGTGGGGGCACCATCTGCTCTAGCTGTGGCGTGAATTCCAGGGGTGGGCGACGGAGAACACACGAGAAGCATTCCCCAAGCATGTTTTCACTGAGGTTCCCTGCATCTTTTAACGATGATTAACATTTTTTTTAATGCTTATTTATTTTTCAACGTTTATTTATTTTTGGGACAGAGAGAGACAGAGCATGAACGGGGGAGGGGCAGAGAGAGAGGGAGACACAGAATCGGAAACAGGCTCCAGGCTCTGAGCCATCAGCCCAGAGCCTGACGCGGGGCTCGAACTCCCGGACCGCGAGATCGTGACCTGGTTGAAGTCGGACGCTCAACCGACTGCGCCACCCAGGCGCCCCTAATGCTTATTTATTTTTGAGAGACAGACAGACTGAGAGGTGGGGAGGGGCAGAGAGAGAGGGAGGCACAGTATCCGAAACAGGATTCAGTCTCTGAGCTGTCAGCACAGAGCCCCACGCAGGGCTCGAACCCGTGAACCACAAGATGATGGCCTGAGCTGAAGTCAAGACACTCAACCAACTGAGCCACCCAGGTGCTCTAACAATGATTCACATTATTAATTATACTAGTTACCCAATCACTTTTAAGAGAGTAATGATCAGTACATATTCTTCTTTATATGGGATCTGAAATCAAAGGGTTTACCAAAAAAGAAAAAAAAAAAACAGGGGAACTAAGATCATATGTTTGTTCTGGAATAAAATATACATTTTGCGTGTTTTGAGCAGAAAAAGAAATGTAAGCCCTCACTTCAGCTCACTACTCATTTTTGTAACGTACTTATAAGAAGGAAGCTTACTAGTATGAACATGAATCTATAAATCATAAAAACCTCAAGAATGAGAAAGGAGGGGCACCTAGGTGGCTCAGGTAGTTAAGCATCTTGACGTCATCTTGATTTATTGACTCTTGATTTCGGCTCAGGTCATGATCTCACAGTTCATGGAACTGAGCCCCGTGTCAGGATCTGCCCTGGCAACACAGAGTCTGCTTGAGATTCTCCCTCTTTCTCTCTCTCTCTCTGCCCCTCCCAGACTCTCTCTCAAAATAAATAAACATTAAAAAAAAAAAAATGAGAAATGAAATTTCAAAAACAGCACTGGCTGTCTCAGCCACTTAAGTGTTATAAAATCCCTTATTATAGTTACAATCTGGGGGGCAGGGGGAAATAGACCAGATTATATTAAGAAAAAAAACAAACAATGATACAAAGGTCATGTAACACAGGTTTTTAAGTTTGCTTTGAATAATTTGGGAAGGAATTGAGGCAAAAAGGCCCTTCTGCTCATATAAAATTGTAACTGAAGAACACTGAGTCATCAAATTACCTTAATCTCAACCTTAGTTGTCCAAGAAAAATCTTTTTAATTTTTTTTTTTTTTTTAGCGTTTATTTATTTTTGAGACAGGGAGAGACAGAGCATGAACAGGGGAGGGGCAGAGAGAGAGGGAGACACAGAATCTGAAACAGGATCCAGGCTCTGAGCTGTCAGCACAGAGCCCGACGTGGGGCTCGAACTCACGGACCGTGAGATCGTGACCTGAGCCGAAGTCGGACGCTTAACCGACCGAGCCGCCCAGGCGCCCCCAAGGAAAATCTTTAGAAACAAAATGTTAAAGAATAAGGTACATTGCATTGGGATCGATCTTCATTCTGACATATGTTTCACAATTTCAAATAGCCTGCCTAGAAAGAAATTCATTCATCTCCTGGAAGCGGCACTTTCGCTATGGGAAGATATAGACATACGTATCTCCAAAACTATAAGAACTTTCACATCTTGCTAGTGAGAGTAATTACCGGAACAAGATTGCCTGAAAAGAGATTTAACAGTATCTATCAAAATCATAAATGTACATATCCTCTGACTCAAAAATTCTATCTCTGTAAATGTATCTTATAAACAAACTTGCACACGTACAAGGCTGTGTTAAGCAGCAGTATCTTCCTTCTACCAGAAGGATAGAAATACCCCAAATGCCCATTACTAGGACACCTGTAAAATAAATCATGGAACAACTCTGCGGAACACCAAGTGTCCGTGAAGTATTCTCTTTTTTTAAGTTTATTTATTTATTTGGGGGTGGGGGGAGAGCATGAGCAAGGGAGGGCAGAGAGAGAGGGAAAGACAGAATCCCAAGCAGACTCCACACTGTCAGTGCAGAGCCAGACGCAGGGCTCAGACTCACGAACCATGGGATCATGATCTGAGCCGAAACCAAGAGCTGGACGTTTAACCGACTGAGCCCCCCAGGTGCCCTGAGTGGTGAAGTATTCTATGTATTGTATGGAACTATCTGCATAATATTAAGTAAAAAATTCAAGTAACAAAAGAATTGACACTATATACCACCTTTTGTATTAAATCGGAAGCAGGGAAAAATAATCACCTATGTCTGTATCCATTTCTAAAGAAAATTTTTTTTAGAGCTAAAGAAATTAAAGAGATTTTGGAAGAATACACACAAAACTAGGGAGGTGAAGGATGAGAAGGGAGGGAGGTATTTCACTATATGTCTTTTTACTCTAAGTTTTGAACTATGTGAATATATTGCCCATTCAAAAAAATCAATATTCAAACAGCAAAAGCGATTTACTTAATGCTCAAGACATTTCACTAATAAGATGCTTCCTTAAAACAAGGAAAGCAAAGATTTCACATATCATCAAACAAAACTGACCTTCAAATCGTTAAGCAAAATGTGAAATTACATACCTGTCTTTACTTCTTCAAAAACAGTATTTTCATATGCCTTGCATAAATGTGACATGGTTAGTACTTTAGCCTAAAAATAACCCCATTTCAATGTTTTCAGGTTAAATCTCAACTTGATTACTGACACAAAAACCAGCCAAATTCCAGCAGTGTAGGTACTTTCCAGAGCTTTCCTGCCTCACCACAGGAGACACCCATACCTTTGTCAGCACGATTCTTCCTCCCATGAGGGATTCGGTGAAGGCAGAGAATATAGCCGTCTTTTGTCTCAACGTAGTGTTCCTCACTAGGGAATCCCCAGTAAGAGATAATTTCAGTCTACAGAGAAAAAGAATAATGGAATTTCTGTGCACAGAATCTGACAAGATCTCCCACATTAACAGGCAAAGAAGACAAAATGCCAGCAGGCATTCTCCAGGCTCTAAGAAATCAGTTGTTAGTGACATTTTAGTGTGCTCAACCTAGTAGCACCCCCCACGCAAGAGTAAATCCTCCACGCAAGAGTGAATCCTCCGGTTTCATCCGGATCTTCTACTCACAGGTGTTGGATTAACCTTGGTTTCAACATTCTAACATGTTCTACACCACGCGTGTCTGATTTCACCACCGCGTTGGGCCTCTTTGTTTCCATCCTGGCTCCCAGGTACAAGTAAACATTCTTCTTTATTTCTTTTCTAAATATGCCAGCTAATATTGTGATCTGCACGCATAAAATATCCTTATTTTCAGAGGTCCCTTCCTGGGAAACAAAGCGTAGCATTAATCTGTTTTTATCAATGAACTAATGAAATTACACTAGTAAAATACAGAATGGCAAGGTGGAGTTGGAGGACGAGAAAAGATGAAAAGCAGGAGATTGTGATCAAATTCACTTCTCCATAAGGAGCAGTCCACGGAGAAACTCTTAACCAGGAGCTCAGTAGAATATGGATAATTCAATTATCTAGATTTAATGTAAGTAAATGCTCACTATCCTTTCCCCTGCAAGTATCTGAAAGAATTTAATTCTTTCATTTTTACAGAAAAAAAAAATTAAAGGAGGGGAGGAATAAGAAAAAATTGGGGACAAGAACTAAAACTTGACCCTAAGACCCTGATCAAGTTACATTCTCTTGACTCACTTTGGATTTATCAGCTTCTAACCGTGGTGTCTTGATTCTTCAGCTGAGTCACTGCTTCATCTATTTTAAAGTAGCTACTGTCTCTAGTCATTTGTATTTTCCCATGTTTTAGGCCTAAATGAGATAGTTCCAGGTTTTATTGTTTCCTTAAGATTAATAACCTTGAAACGTTAATTTCAAATTTGAAATATTAATTACTCCACAAATTGTTTTTGCTTATTTGTTCTAACAAAACTTTTTTTTCAGATATTTTGATTTTTATATCGAACTGTGCTCCCTGGACATTGCTAATCACACTTCTTGTTCACTGTGTTGTAACAGCAGCACTCGGGAGTAGCATTCTTGCAAAGTTTTGATACGTTTTTATCCTTCAAAGAGGTGAGTTGGTGGCTTCATGTGGCCCACTTAACCGAATCTCAGAAAATAACTGACCTTTGTCACATGCATTTTATTTTATTTTTTTTTAATTTTTTTTTTGACGTTTTATTTTTATTTTTGAGACAGAGAGAGACAGAGCATGAACGGGGGAGGGGCAGAGAGAGAGGGAGACACAGAATCGGAAGCAGGCTCCAGGCTCTGAGCTGTCAGCCCAGAGCCTGACGCGGGGCTCGAACTCCCGGACCACGAGATCGTGACCTGGCTGAAGTCGGACGCTTAACCGACTGCGCCACCCAGGCGCCCCCCCCCCCCCCCCCCCGTCACATGCATTTTAAAAGCATCTTTCAGGGGCGCCTGGGCGGCTCAGTCAGTTAAGTGTCGGACTCTTGGTTTCGGCACAGGTCACGATCTCACAGTTTCGTGAGTTTGAGCCCTGCGTCGGGCTCCGCGCTGACAGTGTGGAGCCTGCTCGCGATTCTCTCTCTCCGTCTCTCTCTGCCCCTCTCCTACTCATGCTGTCTCTGTCTCTCTCAAAATAAATAAATAAAACTTTTAAAAAAATGTTGAAGCGGGGCGCCTGGGTGGCGCAGTCGGTTAAGCGTCCGACTTCAGCCAGGTCACGATCTCGCGGTCCGGGAGTTCGAGCCCCGCGTCAGGCTCTGGGCTGATGGCTCGGAGCCTGGAGCCTGCTTCCGATTCTGTGTCTCCCTCTCTCTCTGCCCCTCGCCCGTTCATGCTCTGTCTCTCTCTGTCCCAAAAATAAATAAACGTTGAAAAAAAAAATTTATTAAAAAAAAAAAAATGTTGAAGCATCTTTGAGATTTTGAGAAACTTACCACATTCATATTTGTTTCGGGATCCACAGCTGCCAGCTTCCCTTTGAACGCCTCGCACTGCAAGGTCCCAAGGACCAAACAGAACACCAACCCCAGGAGCTGCATTTTCATTCTGTATAAAGTAGTCTATTGTTATTTGTCTGAATTTCACTGCACAAATTATGCCCGTAGATTAATGCTCCCATAAAAAGTTCTGAACCAGGCTTAGGGGCAAGTCAAAGTCAGGTTCAGGGGCAAACATGAGACAAAGGACTCCGGCCCTATCTGGAAACAGAAAAAAGTGAGGAATTATTATTTTTTTTACTAAGAAACCTCTCTACCTGCCATCCTCCACAAGGTTACCATGTGACCTTTGGAGCCCAGCACACCCACTCACCCTCTCACCACAAGGTTCAACAAATTGTTCCAGAGAAATAACAGAGAAGAGGACTTACAGGATAATAGGCTGGAAAAAAAGGGAAGATCCACAAAATTTCAGAACTGGTTAACCTCCCACCTTTTCCCTTCTAATAATGATTTAACATTTTTAAGTTCTCATTTTTAAGTGCAGTATTAGTGCTTGCCTCCCACTGTCTACTTATTTCCGTTCTTGCCCAAAATTACACATCAGGATTCGAATTTGTCACCCAAATG
This sequence comes from Lynx canadensis, assembly GCF_007474595.2. NCBI lineage: Eukaryota > Metazoa > Chordata > Mammalia > Carnivora > Felidae > Lynx > Lynx canadensis. The sequence goes on along the minus strand of NC_044313.2, from coordinate 78,482,205 downwards.
TTCTGCTAAGTGAAATAAGCCAGATTGAGAAAGACAAAAACCACATGATTCCACATATAAGTTGCAATCTAAAAAACAAATGAATAAACAAACAAAAAGCAGAAACAAACCATAAATACAGAGACCTACATAAATACAGAGTGGCTGTCAGGTGGGAGGTCCCGCAAAATGGGTGAAGCGGAGAGGGAGATACCAGCTTCCAGTTATGGAATGAATACATCACAGGGATGAAACGTACAGGGTAGGGAATGTCCTCAAGGGTACTGGAATAGAGTTACATGGTGACAGACGGTAGCTACATTTATGGTGAGCATAGCATAACACACAAAGATGTTGAAACACTATGTTGTACACCTGAAATGAATGGCCCATTGTGTCAACCATACTTCAGTTAAAAAATAATAATAAATTTAAAAAAAATAAATAAAACAAATAGGTCATCCAAGGAAAAGCTGAAATGAAGGAAGCCTGCAAGAGAAAACAGGATAGAAGAACATCCCTTTCTCCTTCTGAGACCCTCCAGAACACCAACAAAGATGATCTAGCTTCTGCCAGGGATGGTACAAAATCACAGCACAGCAAAGACCTCGGGATGGATGTTAAAGGCAAAGTAAAGTGAGTCTCCCCCCAAGGAACCTGGATGATTAGAAGCAAAGCAGGAACTACAGCCTAGGCATCCTACATTTTTAAAAATATAATCACTTAAAAAAAAAAAAAAGATCATGCATGTATACCTATTCAAAGACTTGTATAAAAATGTTTAAAACAGCTTGTGTGTAATAAACAAAAACTGGAAAAGCGCAAATGTCCAAAATGGGTGAATGGTTGTGGATAGGACATGAACATGATATACACATACTACTCAGGCAATAAAGGAATGAACACACAGTAACAGGATGAATCTCAAACTAATTATGGTGAACTGAAAGCAAGACCAAAACACAAGAAGAATAACATGCATCTGAGTCTATTTATAGAAACCTCTACAAGCAGATCTAGGGCTGGCTGCCTGAGAAGAAAAGGAAAGGAGGAAAAGACTGCAAAGGGGTATGCACGAGAAGGGTGATGGACAGGTCACTATACTGAATTTACCAATGGTTTTGCAGGTGTATGCATATGTCAAAATTCCTAAATTGTTCACTAAAAAAGTTCTGTTATTGTATGTCATAATACGGCGTGTTTTGAGACTTGTGCTTAACTGGGTAATCCACAAATCTTAGGGCATTGGTTTCTCAGGAGATTACAAATAGTGAATTCTGCCAAAGCAAGCACTGCACTTAGTATCCAACCAGCAGTGAACCCTGAACATCTACAAAGAAAGTCATGTACCTTGAATCTGCACCGCCAAAGCAAACTCACTGACCTTTACTCACAAGTGTAGACTTCTTTGTGGTGGTTGGGAAGGGCTGCCTCGGCCCGAGCCATAAATTCAACCTCCCCAAAGTCCATTTTTACTAGGGAATGGGGTGTAGATTGAAAAGGAAACGGAAAAGTTGTGCCCACAATTTAAAACAAAGAATCATGTGGCAGCAGACTGTTTGCACTCAGTCCTGCCCTACAGAACCTGGGCCAGCGTCCACGGAGAGGCTCCAGGAGGGCGACAGGATCTATTACCCAGGTAATTTTTCCTTCCGACACAACATTAAGCAAGCTTCTCAACCTAGGAGTCAAGGGATTCCCGGAAGGCTGATGATTGAGAAGCTTAAATGGAGAAAAAGCCCCCATCCAGGCTGGATTCTGTGTGCTTTCCTGGGTTTTCTTAGCAACTTTTATCTCGGGTCTTTCTACATTGTAACAATCCAAGTATGTGCTCGGCTGGCCCTCATTTCACCCCAGCCCATGTGCAAAGCGGGAGTCTGACTCAACTTTGAACCCCTAGGGCCTGAAGAGATGCCAGGCAAATATTGGATGCACAGTTCAGATTGGAATACGGGATAGGGAGTGGTCCAAAAGTTCAGTGGCTGGAGAAAAGAAAAACCGCAAAGCAGCCTTCCATTTTGCTTTCTAATAATGACACCACCACCACCAATAATTTCGGTTCCCATTTAAACTTGCGCTACGCGCCAGACACCGCCGGCAGCGCTGCTGAGCTGTGTGAACTACTCTGCGCAAATCTGGGGGGTACCGTTAAATCTTCTTTCGAGAGAGGCTGAGATTGCACCTAGGTTCAGTACCGGAAGCAAAGTGGCAACGCGTTTAGAGGGAAGCTTGACCAGGGGAAAGGGGGTAGCTGGGAATCAGGAGTCCCGATTGTCACCGCAGTCCGCGGGCTCCGGACGGCTTCGCTGATCGGCGGCCGCTCCCGTCCAGGAAATCGAAGGGCTCCCGGAGAAGGGCGGGCAACTTCAGGGGGACCCCCCACCCTGAAACCTGGACCGCGCCGCCCGTAGAAGGGGCGCCCGCAGATGCTCCAGACAAGGTGCTCCAGGTGGGATGCTCCAGGCGCCAAGCGCAGGGGGTCCCGCCAGCCTGCAGAGGCTCACGGCGAGAAGGGGGGGGGGGGCGGCGGCGGCGCACATGGAGGCAGGGGCTGCCGCACCTCACCTGGCGGCGCAGCCAGAGCCCCACTCACCTGCACTGATCCTCCCCTGCAGCTGTCCAGAGCTGCAGTGCCCGCACGCGGAGCCGGGCACCTGGAGGGACAGACGCGAGGGCAGGCGCTCCCCCCCTCTCCCCAGCTTAAGCTTTGTGCGCAGCCAATCGGAGCCGCGGGCCTTCGGGAAGTGCGGCAGAGACCCCGCCCTGCCCTGTGCTTCCGAGCGGCCCGGCCCCCGCAGAGCATGCGCTGTGGGCGGGCCCCAGCGGGGCGGAGGCTCCGCCTCCCAGACCCAGCAGTAGCCCAGGGACATCATCAGGCAGCGGCGGCTGCCTGCGCCCTGCCAAAGGAGCTCCTGCAGGGTTGGCACCCTCTGCACCTGCCATAAGGCTATGGGCTCTCTACGTGAAAAGAAATAATGTGTTCAGTATAAAGCGCTAAGCAATGTGTCTGACGCAAAGCAATCTTGCCGTACATTTTATTTTTATTTCTAAACTGCCAACCATTAAGACACTGCAGTGTAGCCGCCAACCAAATAAGGTCCCTGTTCTCCTGCTTACATTCCAACGGAAAGAGACACACCATAAATAAATATATAATATAAAGTACTAGAAAGTTCTACAAAGAACAATAAAACAGGAAAGAGACAAAGGAAGATGCTATGTTATATGTAAGGTAATCAGAGAAGGACTCTGATGAAGTGACCACTGAACACAAACAGGAAGGTGACTAAGAACCATATGGATATTGGAGAAAGACCATTCTGGGGTGAGAGAATAGCACGTGCAAAGGCCCTGAGGCAGAATATCCTGATGGGTTCTAGGAAGAACAAATGTGGTAGTAGAGAGTGGTTAGAACACGAAGTCTTAGAAGTAGCTGGTGCCCTGCAGGACAATTTTAGAGAAGAAGCCAGTGGAAGGTTTCCCAAAGAAAGGCAACACACTCTGGTTTATAGTTTAGAAAGACCACTCTGTCGGCTAGGGTCAACTATGGAAACAGGGAGACAAATTGGAAGGCTACTGCAATAGTCCAAGCGAGAGTTAATGATGGCTTGGAACTGGGGCAGTGGGAGCAGTGGAGGTGGAGAAAATACTCAGATTCAATGGAGAAAGTTACCATGAATTCAAATGGAGTGAGCACCGAGAAGAGCAGCTTGGGAGGAAAATCCAGTGTTTGTTCTAGATGTGTTGATTTTGAGACACTCGTTAGAGAATTCTCTCCACCAAGGCTCTGCCGGCAACCGGAACTCACTCTAGGGATCCCAAACAGAAGAAGAAATGGTTACACAGGTGGCGGAATTTCCAGGAAGCCAAACAGGGTTTGCACAAGCCCCGCAGAGACCAGCGACAGCAGGCAAGGCTGAGGCATTATCGGGGGAAGACAGTGTCGCCAGAGACCGGAGGTTCCTGCGTCGAGCAGTAGTCTCTGCCAGAGACACTTCCAAGGCCGAGAGAGGAGAACCACACATCCTGTGGCTTTCCCTGGCTCCCGCCCTCCGGTCTCCCACCAGTCCCTCCTTAGGCTCAAATGCAACCTGACGCTGGCTGACCGAGGACCCTAAGAAATGCAGGCTGCAGGGATCAGACCCCTCACCCTCCAAGACACAGAGCAGAGGACGGACAGAGAACGGTTCCAGAGACAAACTGGCAAAGATCAGCACTGGCGTGTACACATCCAGTGTTCAAAGTCAAGTCCCAGGCTGGAGATTTAACGTGGGAATAATCTGCTTATAATGGTGTTTAAAGCCCCGAGGCTGTATGAGGTCTCCCAGAGAGGAAGCATAAATAACAGAAAATAACATAGAGACTCAGAAGATACGAAAGCTGAGAAGAGGGCACCTGGGTGGCTCAGTCGGGTGAGCGTCTCATTTCACCTCAGGTCCATGGTCTCACGGTTCACGAGTTCGAGACCCGTATCGTGCTCTATGCCGTCAACATAGAGCCTGCTCCAGATCCTCTCCCCCTCCTCTGCTCCCCCTCCTCCGCTTGCACCTCTGTCTCTCTCAAATAAACGAATAAACTTTTTAGAAAAAACTGAGAAGACAGTGAGGTTGGAGAATCGCGTTGGATGTGAACCAAGTCAAGAGAGAGATTGACTGGCCCACACTTGAGCACTGAAGAATGAGCATCACATTTAGCAATATTTCTGTGTCAGACGTTGCGCTAAGCCCTTTACGCAGAGTATCTCCTTCAACCGTCAAAACTACCTCCATAACCCCATTTTACAAGTGGGTAAATGGAGGGTTAGAAAGGTTCAATATATGCCTCAAGTCACAAGGTAGAGGGTAAAAGCGGTCCGAGACGCAGCCAGGCAAATTAAGTCCAGGTTTTTTCATCCATAAACAAACAAACAAACAAACAAATATCCAACCACGAAGCCCCTTCATCCAAGTAAGGGAGGATTTTCCCCACTTTCTGCTTTGGGCCATTGTAAGCCACAGTGACTGGCAGATGACCCATACATTTAGTATAAAGAGAAAGCTTTACAGAAGAAGCAGGTGCAAGGTGGTGTGTGTTGTGTGTGTGTGTGTGTGTGTGTGTGTGTGTGTGAGAGAGAGAGAGAGAGAGAGAGAGAGAGAGAGAGAGAGAGAGCAAGCACTCCAGTGATCTACCAAGGGTTCCTCTCAAGTCCTGGGCTGAGTATTACCCAGAGTCTGTATGTGAAGAAACTACACTAGACCAGGGAAAAAGACACCTGAGAGGAACAATAGGAAAATCCCCCAAGTTTACGAAGGTTGAGACTAGTTCAGGCGATACCGGACCAGAAGGGAAAAACCTTATAATATAAAGACACTTGGCAGTGGACTCAGAAGATATTATTGCCTCAGCATGGGGCAAAATATCCCTAAGTAAGCCTGCTTAAAGGTAAGAGTCCTGAAAGAGACCCTCGGTTGATTTTCACAAGACAGCACGGTGGGGAAGGAACCATCTTTTTGACAAATGGTGTGGGAACAACTGGATGGCTCCACGCACAGCAGTTAACCTCCACCCTTACCTCACAGCGTACACAAAATTAACTGGGGGCACCTGGGTGGCTCCGTTGGTTAAACGTCTGACTTTTGGTTTTGGCTCAGGTCACGATATGACAGTTCGTGAGTTTGAGCCCCCACCTGGGCTATGCCGGCAGTGCAGAGCCTGCTTGGGATTCTCTCTCTCTCCCTCTCTCTGCCCTCCTGCTCATGCTCTCTCTCTCTCTCTTCTCAACATAAATAAACTTTAAAAAAATTAACTCAAAATGAACCATCGCCATAAATTTGAAATTTATGGGGAGATCAGGGAAAATATTGGGTTTGCCAAAAGGATTTCTTAAACAGAACATAAAAAGCACAACCCATGAAGGAAAAAAAAATTAACAAATTGGACTTCTTCAAAATAAAAAACTTTTTCTATTTCAAAAAATACTTTATAACTGCAGTGAGATTCTGCTTCATATCCACTAGGATGACTATAATAAAAAAGACAGAGGGGTACCTGGGTGGCTCAGTTGGTTAAGTAACCACCTCTGGATTTCAACTCAGGTCATGATCTCGCGATTCGTGGGATCGAGCCCCACATCAGACTTCTTGCTGACAGTGTGGAGCTGCTTGGGATTCTCTCTCCCCCTCTCTCTCAGGCCCTCTCCCGCTCATGCTCACTCTCTCTCTCAAGATAAATACAAATAACCTTAAAAGAAACTTAAAGAAAGAAAGAAAGATAATAATACACGTGGAAGAGGATGTGGAGAACACAAAGCAGGCTGGGATATAAGATGGTCGGCTGCCTCAGAAGACAGCCTGTAGTTCTTCAAAAGGCTCAATAAACATACAGTTGCCATATGACCTAGCAATTCCCATCCTGTGTATACACCCGAGGGAAATGCAAACTCGTGCTCACGTAAAAACCGTCCACAAATGTTCATAGAAGTATCCCTCAGAGCAGCCAAAAGGTAGAGACAGCGCAATGCCTACCAGCTGATGAATGGGTAAATGTGATCTATCTCTACGCTGGAATATTATTGCATAATAAAAACAAATGAATGTCTAATGCATGCTATGACATGGATGAACCCTGTACACATGCTGAGGGATAAAAGCCAGTCACACGCACCAAAAAGGGAAAATAACTCCGTTTACATGAAATGTCCAGAATCGGCAAGTCTATCCCAACAGGAAGCAGATTAGTGGTTGCCTCGGGCTGGTGGGGGCAGGGATTGGGAGAATGTGGGTTGATGGCTAAAGGTTGTGGCTTTCTTTTTGCTGTGATGAAAGGGTTCTAAAATTAATTGTGGTGTTCGTTGCACAACTCTGTGGATAAACTGAAAGTCATTTAATTGTACATTTCATAGAGTGACTTGTGTGGTACATGAATTACACCTCAATACACTGTTTTTAAGACTTTATAAAAATGATAAGGTATACTTGTTACAATTTAGTAACAGTACTAAAAACCCAGTCAAAAACGGGCAAAAGGTTTGGACGTGCCACCAAAGTAGATACGTAGATGGCAAATAAACACGTGAAAATATGCTCACCATCATTAGTCATCAGGGAAATGCAAATTATAGTCATGATGAGACACCACTACTCTACCCACCAGAATGGCTAAAATTAAAAAGTGTAGACATCCAACTCTTGGTTTTGGCTCAGGTCATGATCTCACATATCATGAGTTCAAGCACGAGTCAGGCTCTGAGCTAACAGCTCGGGGCCTGCTTGGGATTCTCTCTCTCTCCGTCTCTCTCTGCCCCTCCCCTGCTCATGCTCTCTCTCTCTCTCTCAAAATAAATAAACATTAAAAAATAATGATGGGGCGCCTGGGTGGCGCAGTCGGTTAAGTGTCCGACTTCAGCCAGGTCACGATCTCGCGGTCCGCGAGTTCGAGCCCCGCGTCGGGCTCTGGGCTGATGGCTCGGAGCCTGGAGCCTGTTTCCGATTCTGTGTCTCCCTCTCTCTCTGCCCCTCCCCTGTTCATGCTCTGTCTCTCTCTGTCCCAAAATAAATAAAACGTTGAAAAAAAAAAATTAAAAAAAAAAATAAATAATGAATATTGATACACATAGCACATGTATGGCTCTTAAAATATTATGTTGAGGGAAAGAAGACAAAAACAGTACACACTGTAGGATTTCCTTGTAGAAAATTCTAGAAAATGTCAATTAATCCACAGTGACAGAAAGACTATACTGGTTGCTTGACAGGGGAGTATCTTTGGAGAAGAGAAGAGGTTGGATTCCAAAAGGGCACAAGCAAACTTTTAGAGGGAATGTATTTATTATTTTGATTGTGGTGAGGGTTTCACAGCCATGCACATATGTCAAAACTCATCAAAATGTACTCTTTAAATGTGTTGTTCAGCCTAACCTTCATCAGTTGTACCTCAACTGGACCTGTTTAAAAAGCTTGAATAGCGTCGATTCACTGAGCTCTTGCTATGTGCCAGATACTAACAGTTTACAGAAACTAACTTCTTGAATCATTAACCACTTAGCACTTAACAGTAACCCGTTCTCGTTGTCTTCTGAAGGCCAGGCGCCCTCCTGGGCGTCCAGGATTCAGAAGTAGACAACACCTGCCCCTTCCCTCAGAGTAGAGTGCAGGAGGCGAGGAGGGTGGGAAAACTGGAACCTCAGAGCAGGAAGGTCCAACTCTCCTAGCCCAGCTCTCCTGGCCTGTGGTCAAGAGTTTAGGTACCATATGGAGAAAGATAGGCTGAGTCTTCGGCCCTTAGAACTCAGAATGGTGTCTCTCCCTTCATGGACAATAGGTGGCAGAAGATCCCCCAGAAAACTGGTTCTACATTTGGGACTCACACAGGGAGGTCCTGTCCCATCCGGTGCTTAGGGCCTTAGGGTCTCACAGGCCTTTGGCCCTGTTTTCTCCACCTTTTATCCCTACACAAGTTTCAGGGCTGAAGGTTCCAGGGGACTCCACTTCTCTGTGCTCAATAAATTCTAGTGACTGTCCCACATCCCAAAAGGAGGGCATTTAAACATATCTCGTTTTGTTCTGTCTCTGAGAAGATGCTTCTTGGTAGGCAATGGATACTACCAAATGAAGTAGGTTTGGGGGTGAGGGGAAGGAGCTGTCACGGAGAATCGATGGAGTTTAGGAATCCGGAACACCCCAGGCTTTGACCTGAGAGGGCAGAATCGAGCTCTGCCTCTTCCTTTTCCTCATTTGGGCTTTCCAGTTAGTTCCAGCACAAAAAGCAAATGGTGGCTGGCAGTGGCACATTCCAGCACCAGAAGAATTTCTGGAAACGAATGTACAAGGAGCCATTGATTCCCAGCACACAACTGCCTTTGATTCCAATTAGTGACATTTGTAGATACCTACTAAAGACCATCCCCAGCTGAGGGCACTAAAATGAATGAGTCCAAGCCTTCGGTGCCTCAGTAACTTGGCATGATGCCTAGTCCAGAGGTCAGATCCAAAAGCCTGCAGATATGTTTCATCTGCCAACATAGCTGGTATAGAACATAGGATGTTCTAGAAATTTGAATTAGTGGATACCAATGAAAAATCAAAAGAGCTTGCATAAAAATCTATCACTCTGGCTTCTCTTAAAAAATGTAAAAAACCTTATATCTTCTATATCTCATCTATGATATGCCTTCGCCGGTCCCATATCCTGTACCCCCAGCCTGTCAACTTGGTGAGCATCTAGCCATCTTCGAAGATTTGGTTCAAGCAATCCCTTCTCAAGAAAATCTGTTTCTCCACTTCACATGCTCCTTATCTCACCCCAGATACACCAGTTCCAGATGAGTCTGTCAACAACAAATTGTTAAAATAAAACACTGGTCAAAATCAATATTCTGAGTAACTGATATTTTTCTCATGCTTTAGTAACTTGGTGGACACCGTGCATCTTTTAGTAATTTTTGTTCACTTTTCAGCTGTTTCTGGGGCCTTTCCTTGCCTCAATTTCTTCGGCTGTAAAATGGGGGATTATCAGAGTCCTCATCTACTAGGGCTCTTAAGAATTTTTAAAGGAGTTATACATTCCCATGTCTTATATTTTAAAATACATAGGAAGTGTTTAAACTTTGTCTGGAAAATAGTAAGTAATCATTCGTTATCAGTTGTTATTTCTGTCTTTCTATTACATAAGTACTATTCTTGTAATTCCACAAGTAACCCAAGTTAATTGAAGCAAAAAACAGAAAATGAGAATAAGTAAAACAAACAAAAATCTACAATAATCTCACTAAGAGAAAAACGTTGGTAACATTTACTATCTATCTCTCCAGATCTATTTCCTGCATACATGATTATATTTTCCCAGAATGAAATACTTTATATATAACATTTTATACCCTAACTTTTGGGGATTGTGTGTGTGTGAGTGTATGTGTGTGTGTGTGAGAGTGTGTGTTAGTTCTAATTTATTTTGACTTAATCAGGTCATCTGATTTTTCTGGACATATCTCTGAGATTTAAGTACGATTTATTTCTAGGGTCCTGTCTAAAAGTAAACTTAGGGAAAATACAAGTTTACAGTGTTGCCTCTGGCCAGAGTCATGCAGCCTTAGTTACGGTTAAAGAACCGTGTAAATTGCCTCAGGAATAATATAAAGTTCGCCTCCCCAAGAATCTGTGGACTGCTGTTCTGCCTGAAGTTAACACAATGTGCAGTTTTCAAGAAAAGCATAATAGCAGTTTGCAGGTTAGTAAGAGTCACAGGATGTAGCACTTCGGCCCTTGTGCCCACAGATGACATCACTGGTGCAGTCGGCTAAGAATGTTTTGCAGGTCCAGGGCCCTGAAGCAGGACGACCCCCTCACTACAATCACACCCAAAGGAACAAGATGACCAGAGAAAGAAAATATTACAGCTGACCTAACCTCTCATCAGTCAGCATGATCCAAGGCCGAGACCCTTACCCTGAACTTTCACCCTTTAAAATCCCCTGTTTGTTAGCCTTCCGGGAGTTCAGAGCTTTGAGCATTAGCTCCCCGTTCTCCTCGCTGGAGCCACACCAGGAGCCTATCCTGCTTCACCACCAAAGCACTGTGTCAGTTTTTCCATTAGCTAGCTGCTCATCGGCTGGACAGCTCTCGCTTGGTTTAGTTACAAGAGTAGCCAAAAAGTAGCAATGACCTAAATGTTCTTCAACTGACGAATGGGTAGATAAAAATGGGATGTATCCATACAATAGACAGATATCGGGTAATATATCCATCTACAGTGTGGACAAACCTTGAAAACATGCTAAGTGGAAGAAGCCATTCACAGTTACACATATTGTCTAATTCCATTTATAGAAAGAGAAAGTAGATTCCCAGCTGGCAGGCGCAAAGGCAAGGAGGATATGGGCAGTGAGGGCTCATGGGTACGGGATTTCTTTGGGGGATGACGAAACTGCTCTGGAATTCAACAAATCAGATAGTGGGACTGTTGTACCCCATACCATTTAGTGACTCTATGCCAAACCACTGAACTGTGCACTTGAAAGGGGTGAATGTTACGGTCTGTGAATTACATCTCAATAAAGCTGCTAAAAACCATGTGTGAGCTGAAGCAAACTGGTGTCAGAAAAATTTGAGCTGTGATACACATCAGGGTGTAGCCTGGCGGTTTATCACTTTTACGAATCTGGGGGACTCTAAGTTTGTGGTTTCTATTACAATTTTCCATTCCTTCTTAGTTTAGCCACCAGCAGGTCTTTTTATTTTTTAACATAATTTATTGTCGAGTTGGCTAACATACAGTGTGTATAGTGTGCTCTTGGTTTTGGGGGTAGATTCCCTTGATTCATCACTTACATACAACACCCAGTGCTCATCCCAACAAGCGCCCTCCTCAAGGCCCATCCCCCATTTCCCCCTCTCCCCCGCCCCCCATCAACTCTCAGTTTGTTCTCTGTATTTAAGAGTCTCTTATTGGGGGCGCCTGGGTGGCTCAGTCGGTTGAGCGTCCGACTTCGCTCAGGTCACGATCTCACGGTCCGTGAGTTCGAGCCCTGCATCAGGCTCTGTGCTGACAGCTCAGAGCCTGGAGCCTGCTTCAGATTCTGTGTCTTCCTCTCTCTGGCCCTCCCCCCGTTCATGCTCTGTCTCTCTCTGTCTCAAAAATAAATAAATGTTAAAAAAAAAAAAAAAGAGTCTCTTATTGTTTGCCTCCCTCTCTGTTTGAAACTTTTTTTTTTTTTGTTTACTTCATCACAGAGAAGGGACAATAGAGCCAAGCCCTAAAGGAAATGGGTAAGCTAGCCCTGTAGACATTGGGGTGGGGGTGGGGGTGGGGGCATTCCAGGCGGAGACCTGGCAGGTGCAGAGGCCTGACTGCCCCAAGCATGTTCCATCCAGGGGGCCAATGAGGCGGAGGAGGAAGGTAAGGACATGGGGAGGCCACCGTGCATGACCTCATAAATCCTTGTGAGAACTTAGGCTTTAACTAATTTGAAAATGTTTCCAGGGGAGGAGCCAAGATGGTGGAACAGCATGGAAGTTTTTTCGTGCATCTTGCATCCATGAAACACAGGCAGACCAACACTAACCCATCCTACACACCTAGAAAACTGATTGGAGGAGTCACACAACAATCTGCACAACCTGAACCACAGAATTCAGCAGGTATGCGGTGCGGAGAAGTGAACTTGGGGAGTGAGAAGTTACAGGAAGGGAGGTGCTTTCGCAAGAGAGAGAGGACAGAGACTGCGGGGGGGGGGGGTGAGAATACGGGAAAAGCACCCCTCCTCAAAAGCAGCTGGAGAGAAAGTGGAAAATTGGAAACAGCCACAGGGACTAAACTAAAAAGGGAAAAAGGAGAAAGGAGAGGGTTTCAATTCCATTAACACTGTAAACAAGGGGGACGCAAAGGCTGCAACTCCGCAGCTCCCTACCTGGTGGTGCTCTGGTGAGAATGGCGAATCCCCAGGAGCAGAGTGGGGTCCGGGAGGTTCTCGGGCCACACGGGGAAAATTGGTTCCACTGCTGGAAGGACACTTGGTGGAGACGGTTGAAGCCACCTGGTCCGGGCAGACCCCAGAAAACGGCCACATTCGCTGGGGCTGGAACAAGGTCCTTAAGGCTGAAGTCTGGTGCCAGTGTGTGTGTGATTTTCCATAATCCCTGAAAAGCACCTGCTACACCATCTCGAGAACTTTTTTTGGGGGGGGGGGGGGGGGGGGGGGGGGGGGGGGGGGCGGGGCGGTACCCGGCGGCAGTCTCGGGCACCGGCAGCAGCAGGGTCTCGCAAGCGTTCCTGGGTGCGGCCGACACTCGGCCATTGTTCATTCGGCCATTGCTGGGTGAGACCCTCCCGCAGAGGGCGGAACGGGTCAAAGCCGCGGTCCTTCAGAAGTAAGGGGCCGGGAAAACAGCCATGTCTGAGACAGAACTCGGGAGAGAAGTGCTGCCCCGGGCCTGGTCACGGACAGTGAGAAAGCGGGTCGTGGCCGAGGGCTGAAGAGGGAGAACAGACTGGGTAAGTGGCTGACGCCATTTGCACTTCTGCCGCGCATGCGCATACGCACACAAGAGCGCCGCAACACTCCACCCCAGAAGGCGAGCAGCGCCATCTAGTGGAGGGTGGAGTGGTTACACTGAGCCCCGCCCAACTGGGCCAACCTCCCTCCTTGAGTCTTACCACCGGCTTAGTTTATGGACTATAAAGCCCTTCAGAGTCTGACTTCTAGGGGAAAATGAAATAATTTCAGTCCTACTTCAATCTCTTAGCAGGTCCATGTATTCAATTTTCTTTCTTTTTTTTTCTCTTTTACACTTCTTTTTCTTGAATACAGAAAGAGAAAATTTCATTTTTTTTTTTAATTTTTTTTTTCAACGTTTATTTATTTTTGGGACAGAGAGAGACAGAGCATGAATGGCGGAGGGGCAGAGAGAGAGGGAGACACAGAATCAGAAACAGGCTCCAGGCTCTGAGCCATCAGCCCAGAGCCCGACGCGGGGCTCGAACTCACGGACCGCGAGATCGTGACCTGGCTGAAGTCGGACGCTTAACCGACTGTGCCACACAGGCGCCCCGAAAATTTCATTTTTATTTTTAATTTTTATTAAAAATATTTTTCTTTAATTTTTATTACTATATTTTTTAATTTTGTGTAAATTTTTTCAAATTCTATTTTACTTCCATCATTTTATTTTAGTCTCCTTCAGTGTATTCACCTTCTCAAATTTTCAAACGATTTCCTTTTTTTTTCTTTTTTGTTTCTTTTCTTTTTCTTGATTGCAGAAAGAAAAATTTCATTTTTACTTTCAAATTCTATTAAAAATATTTTTCTTTAATTTTTTACTATACTTTTTTGCTTTTATGTAAATTTTTTCAAATTCTATTTTACTTCCATCAGTTTATTTTAGCCAACTACAGTGTATTCACATTTTCATATTTTCAAATGATTTCCTTTTTTCTTTTTTCTTTTTTCTCTTTTTCATTTCTTTTTTTCTTGAATATAGAAAAAAATCATTTTTATTTTTAATTTTTATTAAAAATATTTTTCTTTAATTTTTTGCTACTATATTCTTTACTTTTGTGTATATTTTTTCAAATTCTATTTTACTTCCATCATCTCATTGTAGTCTACTTCAGTGTATTCATTTTTTCAAATTCTCAAACGATTTTCTTTTTTTTCTTTTCCGCCACTTTTTTTCTCTAATCTGTCAAACCACTTTCAACACCCAGACCAAACACACCTAAGATCTAGCATCATTTATTCGATTGCTATGTGTGTTTAATTTTTTAATTTCAATATTTTTTTAATTTTACTTTTTTAATTTAAATTTTCCTACCTCATTAATTTCTTTTCTCCCTTCAAAATGGCAAAATGAAGGAATTCACCCCAAAAGAAAAAGCATGAAGAAACGACATCCAGGGATTTAACTAACACAGATAAAAGCAACATGTCTGAACCAGAATTTAGAATCACGATAATAAGAATACGAGCTGGAGTCGAAAATAGATTAGAATCCCTTTCCGCAGAGATAAAAGAAGTAAAAAATAGCCAGAATGAAATTCAAAATGCTATAACTGAGCTGCAATCATGGATGGATGCAGCGGCAGCAAGGATGGACGAGGCAGAACAGAGAATCAGCGATATAGAGGACAAACTTATGATTTAAGATTTAGATTTAAGAATTCTTAATTTAAGAATTAGAATTAATTTAAGAATTAATTTAGAATTAACTTAGAATTAATTTAAGAATTCATGATTTAAGAATTAGAGAAATCAGTGACTCATTAAAAGGAAACAACAGGGGCGCCTGGGTGGCGCAGTCAAGCGTCCAACTTCAGCCAGGTCACGATCTCGCGGTCCGTGAGTTCGAGCCCCGCGTCGGGCTCTGGGCTGATGGCTCGGAGCCTGGAGCCTGTTTCCGATTCTGTGTCTCCCTCTCTCTCTGCCCCTCCCCCGTTCATGCTCTGTCTCTCTCTGTCCCCAAAATAAAAAAAACAAAAAAAAAAAAAAAAAAAAAAAAGGAAACAACATCAGAATCATAGGGGTCCCAGAAGAGGAAGAGAGAGAAATAGGGGTAGAAGGGCTATGTGAGCAAATCATAGCAGAAAACTTTCCTAACCTGTGGAAAGACAGATATCAAAATCCAGAAAGCACAGAGGACCCCCATTAGATTCAACAAAAACCGACCATCAACAAGGCATATCATAGTGAAATTCACAAAATACTCAGGCAAGGAGAGAATCATGAAAGCAGCAAGGGAAAAAAAGTCCCTAACCGACAAGGGAAGACAGATCACGTTTGCAGCAGACCTATCCACAGAAACTTGGCATGCCAGAAAGGAGTGGCAGGATATATTCAGTGTGCTGAATCAGAAAAAATATGCAGCCAAGAATTCTTTATCCAGCAAGGCTGTCATTCAAAATAGAAGGAGAGATAAAAAGTTTCCCAGACAAACAAAAATGAAAGGAGTTTGTGACCACTAACCCAGCCCTGCAAGAAATTTTAAGGGGGACTATCTGAGGAGAGACAAGATGAAAAAAAAAAAAAAATATATATATATATATATATGTGTGTGTGTGTGTGTGTGTGTGTGTGTGTGTATAGAAATAAATAAATACCAAAAGCAACAAAGATTAGAAAGGACCAGAGAACACCACCAGAAACTCCAACTCTACACACAACATAATGGCAATAAATTCATATCTTTCAGTGCTCACTCTAAACATCAATGGACTCAATGCTCCAATCAAAAGACATAGGGTAACAGAATGGATAAGGAAACAAGATCTATGTACATGCTGTTTACAAGAGACCCACTTTAGACCTAAAGCCACCTTCAGATTGAAAGTAAGGGGATGGAGAACCATCTATCATGATAATGGTTGCCAAAGAAAGCCAGAGTAGCCTTACTTATATCAGACAATCTAGACTTTAAAATAAAGACTGTATCAAGAGATGCAGAAGGGCATTATATCATAATCAAGGGGTCTATCCACCAAGAAGACCTAGCAATTGTAAACATTTATGCACCAAATGTGAGAACACCCACATATATAAATCAATTAATCACAAACATAAACTCACTGATAGTAATACCATAACAGTAGGAGACTTCAACACCCCACTCACAACAATGGACAGATCATCTAATAAAAAAATCAACAAGGAAACAATGGCTTTGAATGATACACTGGACCACATGGACTTAACAGATATATTCAGAACATTTCATCCTAAAGCAGCAGAATATACATTCTTCTCCAGGGCACATGGAACGTTCTCCAGAATAGACCATATACTGGGACACAAATCAGCCCTAAGTAAGTACAAAAAGATCGAGATCATACCGTGCATATTTTCAGACCACAACGCTGTGAAACTCGAAATCAACCACAAGAAAAAATTTGGAAAGGTAACAAATACTTGGAGACTGAAGAACATCCTACTAAAGAATGAATGGGCTAACCAAGTAGTTAAAGAGGAAATTAAAAAGTATATGGAAGTCAGGGTGCCTGGGTGGCTCAGTTGGTTAAGCGTCCGACTTTGGCTCAGGTCATGATCTCACGGTTTGTGAGTTCGAGCCCCACGTCAGTCTCTATGCTGACAGCTCAGAGCCTGGAGCCTGCTTTGGATTCTGTGTCTCCCTCTGTCTCTGCCCCTCCCCTGCTCACACTCTGTCTGTCTGTCTCTCTCTCACTCACTAATAAATAAACATTAAAAAAATTTTTTTTTTAAAGAAAAGAAAAAGTATATGGAAGTCAATGAAAAGGATAACACCACAACCCAAAACCTCTGGGATGCAGAAAAGGCAGTCATAAGAGGAAAGTATATAGCAATCCAGGCCTTCCTAAAGAAGGAAGAAAGATCTCAGATACACAACCTTAACTTACGCCTTAAGGAGCTGGAAAAAGAACAGCAAATAAAACCCAAAAACAGCAGAAGACAGGAAATAATAAAGATTAGAGCAGAAATTAATGCTATTGAAACAACAACAACAAAAAAAACCAGAACAGATCAATGAAACCAGAAGTTGGTTCTTTGAAAGAATTAACAAAATTGATAAACCACTAGCCAGTTTGATCAAAAAGAAAAAGGAAAGGACCCAAATAAATAAAATCAAGAATGAAAGAGGAGAGATCACAACCAACACAGCACAAATAAAAACAATAAGAGACTATTATGAGCAATTATATGCCAATAAAGTGGGCAATCTGGAAGAAATAGACAAATTCCTAGAAACATATACACTACCAAAACTGAAACAGGAAGAAATAGAAAATTTTAACAGACCCATAACCAGTAAGGAACTCGAATTAGTAATCAAAAATCTGCCAAAAAACAAGAGTCCAGGGCCAGATGGCTTTCCAGGGGAATTCTACCAAACATTTAAGGAAGAGTTAGCACCTATTCTCTTCAAGGTGTTCCAAAAAAATAGAAATGGAAGGAAAACTTCCAAACTCTTTCTATGAAGTCAGCATTACCTTGATTCCAAAACCAGACAGAGACCCCACTAAAAAGGAGAACTATAGACCAATTTCCCTGATGAACATGGATGCAAAAATCCTCAACAAGATATTAGCCAACCGGATCCAATGATACATTAAAAAAAAATTATTCACCATGACCAAGTGGGATTTATACCTGGGATGCAGGGCTGGTTCAATATTCACAAAACAATTAACATGATTCATCACACCAATAAAAGAAAGGACAAGAACCATATGATCCTCTCAATAGATGCAGAGAAAGCATTTGACAAAATACAGCATCCTTTCTTGATAAAAAACCCTCAAGAAAGTAGGGATACAAGGATCATACCTCGAGATCATAAAAGCCATATAAGAAAGACCCAACGCTAATATCATCCTCAATGGGGAAAAACTGAGAGCTTTCCCCCTAAGGTCAGGAACAAGACAGGGATGTCCACTCTCGCCACTGTTATTCAACATAGTATTGGAAGTCTTAGCCTCTGCAATCAGACAACACAAAGAAATAAAAGGCATCCAAATTGCCCAGGAGGAAGTCAAACTTTCCCTCTTCATAGATGACATGATACTCTATATGGAAAACCCAAAAGATTCCACCAAAAAACTGCTAGAGTTGATTCATGAATTCAGCAAAGTTTCAGGATATAAAATCAACACACGGAAATCAGTTGCATTCCTATACACCAACAATGAAGCAACACAAAGAGAAATCAAGGAATCGATCCCATTTACAGTTGCACAAAAAACCATAAAATACCTAGGAATAAATCTAACCAAAGAGGTGAAAAATCTATACACTGAAAACTATAGAAAACTTATGAAAGAAATTGAAGACACAAAAAAAATGGAAAAAGATTCCACACTCCTGGATAGGAAGAACAAATATTGTTAAAATGTCGATACTACCCAAAGCAATCTACATATTCAATGCAATCCCTATCAAAATAACACCAGCATTCTTCACAGAGCTAGAACAAATAATCCTAAAATTTGTATGGAACCAGAAAAGACCCCAAATAGCCAAAGTGATCTTGAAAAAGAAAACCAAAGCAGGAGGCATCACAATCCCAGACTTCAAGCTATACTACAAAGCTGTAACCATCAAGACAGTATGGTACTGGCACAAGAACAGACACTCAGATCAATGGGACAGAATAGAGAACCCAGAAATGGACCCACAAATGTATGGCCAACTCATCTTTGACAAAGCAGGAAAGAATATCCAATGAAATAAAGACAGTCTCTTCAGCAAGTGGTGCTGGGAAAACTGAACAGCAACATGCAGAAGAATGAACCTGGACCACTTTCTTACACCACACACAAAAATAAACTCAAAATGGATGAAAGACCTAAATGTAAGACAGGAAGCCATCAAAATCCTCGCAGAGAAAGCAGGCAAAAACCTCTTTGATCTTGGCCACAGCAACTTCTTACTCAACACGTCTCTGGAGGCAAGGGAAACAAAAGCAAAAATGACCTCATCAAAATAAAAAGCTTCTGCATAGCAAAGGAAACAATCAGCAAAACTAAAAGGCAACTGACAGAATGGCAGAAGATATTTGCAAATGACATCAGATAAAGGGTTAGTTTCCAACGTCTATAAAGAACTTATCAAACTCAACACCCAAAAAACAAATAATCCAGTGAAGACATGGGCAAAAGATATGAATAGACATTTCTCCAAAGAAGACATCCAGATGGCCAACCGACACATGAAAAATGCTCAACATCACTCATCATCAGGGAAATGCAAATCAAAACCACAATGAGATACCACCTTACTCCTGTAAGAATGGCTCACATTAACAACTCAGGCAACAACGGATGTTAGCGAGGATGCGGAGAAAGAGGATCTGTTTTTCATTGTTGGGAATGCAAGCTGGTGCAGCCACTCTGGAAAACAGTATGGAGGTTCCTCAAAAAACTAATAATGGAACTACCCTACAGCCCAGCAATTGCACAACTAGGCATTTCTCCACGGGATACAGGTGTGCTGTTTCGAAGGGACACATGCACCCCCATGTTTATAGTACCACTATCAACAATAGCCAAAGTATGGAAAGGGCCCAAATGTCCATCGATGGATGAATGGATAAAGAAGACGTGGTATGTGTATATCTATATATATAGATATATATATAGATATGTATACACACACACACACACACACACACACACAATGGAGTATTACTCGGCAATCAAAAAGAATGAAATCTTGCCATTTGCAACTACGTGGATGGAACTGGAGGGTATTGTACTAAGTGAATTAGTCAGAGAAAGACAAAAATCATATGACTTCACTCATATGAGGAATTTAAGACACAAAACAGATGAACATAAGGGAAAGGAAACAAAAATAATATAAAAACAGGGAGGGGGACAACACATAAATATGGAGGGCAAACTGAAGATTACGGGAGGGGTTGTGGGAGGGGAGATGGGCTAAATGGGTAAAGGGCACTAAGGAATCTACTCCTGAAATCATTGTTGCACTATATGCTAACTAATTTGGATGTAAATTTTAAAAAAGAAAAAAGAAAATTAAAAAAGAAAAACAGAAAAAATCTTAAAAGAAAATGTTTTCATTGTCTTATTTTAATATTGGTTATGATTGAGGAGTTGGTGGTCATTCTATTATACACTCACACAGTATTTTGAAACAACAAAATTGTGCTTATGTCTTTCACCTATTTGTCTAAGGGTCTTCTATCCCGTCACGTTATAACCCACAAATTTCTGTTGGAGCTCTATAATATATTGTAATTTAGGGGCGCCTGGATGGCTCACTTGGTTGGGTGTCTGACTTTTGATTTTGGCTCAGGTCATGATCCCAGGGTTGTGAGATCAAGCCCCACGTGGGGTTCCATGCTGAGTGCGGAGTCTGCTTGAGATTCTCTCTCTCTCTCTCTCTCTCTCTGATTCTCCCCTGCTTGCACACTCACTTGCTCTCTCTCTCTCTCTCAAAAATATTAAAAAATAAACAAAAAATATATTATCATTTAAAAAGTGATTTGTGGTTATAAAACAAGGCAAATTAAAAAAAAAAACACCTCAGGAGAGCTATTAGAGAAAGAGTAAGCATTAGGCTTTTAGTCTGTACCATTCATTTCAATACAGAGAAGGAATCTTCTAGAGAAGGCAAGGACTAGGCCAAATCCCTGGGACCTTCAGGAGAAGAGAAAGGGGCAGGCTGAGCCCCAGGAAAGGCCACAGTGGGCCCAGAACCCTGGCAGCATGGAAGGCAGAGCCAATTCGAAATTCCAGCCAGTTCTAGGATCCAGGGCCAAACTCACAATGATACTGCATAAGATCATGTCTTTGCAGGTGTTGCAGAATTCATGTGCACTTTTCTAGAGAGCACAGATCTACACACAGTTCAGGAAGCAACTACAGATGGAACCAGCAGACGCAACATTAGCTTTAAAAGATGTTCTGCACCTTTACATCTGCTGGCTTGCTCCTTATTTGGGTTCTAGAATCTCTCCTTACCCTCCACCCCTTCCTTCAACCCATCCCTTCCTGTGTGAGTCAGAACTTAACGCTTCCAGAAAATTAAAGCCCTCGGGACTTTAAGGCTTCAGTGAGTGCAGGGAGAAAGCTGGCTCTCCACTGCAAAGGAATAAATCCGTTGGAGCTGCAGGGTTGGGTTCAAGTTCAGCCACCCTGCAGTGCAGAGAAAAGGCCTCTGCCTTCCCCACCCTTCACCTTTTCCAGTCTGTTCTTAGTTGTCCTTGTTCAAACCTGTGCGTTGGTACTAGTTCATGTCTGATGGGCCGAGCCTGGGAGGGGACAGGGGGAACCACATTACTGCGCTCCAAGGGGCTGTGTTTGAAATCCACCTCCCCGTCCCTCAAAAGTCCGCTGGGCTGACCCTTGCTACGACCGACCAGTCCAATTCCAATGTCAATTCCAATGTCAATCCCCCGCTCCTTCATCTCAGACCTGCCTGGAGATGGAACCCAGCCTCAGGAAGGGGGCGGTGCTCTGCTCTTTCCCCTTCTCCTGCTCCTCCTATCGCTTACCCCCATCCCTGCTGTGGCCCCTCCAAGCTAGAATCAGATGAAATCACAGAAAGAGGAGATTGTTTTTTTTCACACAACTGTGCCGAGGACTTGTAGGCCCTCGGTATCCTCCACGGGCAGGCAGTCCGTCGTGAGCTCTCATTTAGCACACACCACTGGAGGAGCTCTTCAAAGCAAAAATTCATGCATACCACCATGCAGGCCACAAGGTGTGAATTAAATGGGACTGGGTCTCTGGTGGCCCTTTCCTCGGTGGCCTCGGTCTGGGTCTGCACTCTCTTCACAGCAGTTCTTTCGGTCCCTCCACTCCCCATTCAGCATCCGCTACAGGCTCTCTGTCCTGGTCCCCGTCTGCAGGAGTCTAAGGCCCCTATCTGGCACCATGATGATGGAAGCGTGGCAGCATCTCAGTTCTTTTCTTCCTGTCTGAGTCCCACCTTTTCCAAGTGCACCTTGATTTTCTCCTATCTCCATTTTGCTGGCGTTACCGGCCTGTCCCAACCTTTATGACATTGTTACATACAAAGCGCAGTCCCAAGGGCAGAACGTTGACCTCCCCTGGGAGTGTTAGAAATGCAGAATCTGAGACCCCACCCCAGACCTACTGATTCATCTGTATACCCACAAGATTCTCAGGTGACTCATACGATGAGTGTTTGAGAAGCACACTTTATAAGATTCCAATTCAGAAATTCATTTGTATACCAAAAATATTTTCCATATTACTCTGGTAAATTTCATGAAAACAATTCCAAAGCCTTGACTCACACTTCACTACAAATTCTAGGGGGCTCTTGTCCAGTGTGTCTTCTCTTCCCAATGACCATCTCTTTCGGGGGCACAGCGACAAGTCCAAGAACATTTGCACTTTACAGAAGAAGGCTGACCCGTCACCGTTGGCAGCTAAGGCAAGAGACTCCTACAGGTCTTTACAAATTCTTATCTCATTTCTTGCTGGAACTGTTCTTCCCAAGCGAGATCACTGTCAGGATATCGGGACCAATCTGGCTTTCACTTTCCCTTCTCCTCCACCTAATTGTCCTCCGACACCTCTAAGACTCCCTTGCCCAAGTGTCCAGAGTGAAAAGCAAGCCTATTAGATCCAGCAGTAATCCATGGATATGTGATGGTGTAGCCTGGTCCCCAGTGCTAGATGGCACAGACTTAGTCTCGCCACAAGGCTGGTGATCTTGTTCCAATTTTCTGCCTTGACACAAGCCGTGAACAGCTTGAAAATCCACCATTCCAGGAGTTCTCCCTCACACAATTGAAGGAAGGGACAAGTAATAGGCCTTATTCTGGCCCATGATGCTATTGTTTGGACAAGCCCCAAAGAAACTTTCCTGATCAGGTCGTCAGAAACAACTCGTACCATAAGAAGGAGGTCCAATTCAGCTTGTTTTCTCTCAAAATCAAAGGTGGGAAAGGTCGCTGATGGGTAGATGGAAGCTGACCTAAAGTTTGAAGCTCCAGGGGCTCCTGGGTGGCTCAGTCGGTTGAGCATCCGACTTCGGATCAGGTCATGATCTCGTGGTTTGTGGATTCGAGCCCCACGTCAGGCTCTGAGCTGTCAGCACAGTTGTGAGCCTGCTTTGGATTCTGTGTACTCACCTCTCTCTGCCCCTCCCCCACTCATGCTCTGTCTCGCTCTGTCTCTCAGAAATAAATAAATGTTAAAAATATTTTCTAATAAATAAAAAAATAAAGTTTGAAGCTCTGAATCTAAGTCCTGTCTGCTAGCAAGAGTGAGGGTACTGAAACTGAGACCAGCTGTGGCATTTCTTTAAATTCATGGGCATGGTCACCAATGGTCACCTTCTTCCTACAAGTTTATTCAGGGGCACTGAATTAGGAGTAATTCTTCTGTCTGAGACTCCAGTTTCATAATCTGCTTTCCTCCACTTCTCCATACTTGTCCCAGGTGTGACTTTTCCTCTGAACTCTCAAACCTTGACAAAAACTTATTAAGCTTTTTACATGCAAGGATCATTGTTTTTGTTCCAACCTGACATGTGTCCAAATATTCTTCCAACTTTAGAAAGAAAGACCATAAAAGCAATAGGAGGTTGTGATCTCGGTGTTGGACTTTACCCGTGCACTGTTCTATTTTGTGAGAGACTGTATAAGAGATCTTTGAATGGATTGCTACCAAATAACTAGAGATATCAAGTTTAACATTCTCGGATCCTTGGTTAGTTTTATGTTCGGGAAAACAGCCCAGTCTCTGAGATTCTTTCTGTTCACCGTGGTAGGAGTTATTTCTGTCCTTCAACCCTCCAAAGGAAATAAACAAACATGCAAAGAAAGTTATGATTCACCGCAAATCACTTGATGAGCACAGATTTATTTTAATTTTTTAAATGTTTATTTGTTTTTGAGAGAGACAGAGCACAAACGGGAGGGGGAAGAGGGAGAGGGAGAGGGAGACAGAATAGGAAGTAAGCTCTAGGCTCTGAGGTGTCAGCACAGAGCCCGACATGGGGCTTGAACTCACGAACCACAAGATCATGACCTGAGCCAAAGTCAGACACTTAACTGACTGAGCCACCCAGGTGCCTCTGTGAAAAAGCATTTTTAATAAGGTGTAAGTAACCTTAAACTTTATAACCAAGAGCTACAGAAAGAATACTTTTGTTGTTGAGGATTTGAACTTGAATTATTTTAATTTCTCTTGCATTTTAAAAAGTGTTCACTGAGTCAATTAGCACATATTGAGCATTCATTATATGCAAGGGCTAGTGTTAAACATTAGGAAAGTTTGTCAACTCAAAAGATGGTGCCTACAGGTCTAGGTAAATACAACAAGCTGTCACAACTTAAAAATGTTCACCATGGATTGGAATAATAGGTATTGTTAAAACATCTATACTACCCAAAGCAATCTATACATTTAATGCAGTCCCTATCAAAATACCACCAGCATTTTTCACAGAGCTAGAGCAAACAATCCTAAAATTTGTACGGAACCACAAAAGACCTCAAATAGCCAAAGCAATCTTCCAAAAGGAAAGCAAAACTGGAGGGGTGCCTGGGTGGCTCAGTTGGTTAAGCGTCCGACTTCAGCTCAAGTCATGATCTCACGATTTGTGGGTTTGAGCCCTGCATCAGGCTCTGTGCTGACAGCTTGGAGCCTGGAGCCTGCTTTGGAATCTGTGTCCCCCCCGGCTCTGTTCCTCCCCCACTTGCACTGTGTCTCTGTCTCTGTCTCTCTCCCTCTCAAAAATAAATAAATATTTAAAAAAAATTTTAAAGAAAAAGAAAACTGGAGGCATCACAATTCTGGACCTCAAGTTATATCACAAAGCTGTAGTAATCAAAACTGTATGGTACTGGCACAAAAATAGACACATAGACAATAGAACAGAATAGAAAACTCAGAAATGAACCCACAACTATATGGCCAATTAATCTTGGACAAAGCAGGAAAGAATTTCCAATGGGAAAAAGAATGTCTCTTCAACAAATGGTGCTGGGAAAAACTGGACAGCAACACGTAAAAGAAAGAAACTGAACCACTTTCTTACACCAAAAACACACAAAAATGAATTCAAAATGGATTAAAGACCTAAATGTAAGACCTGAAACAATAAAAATCCTAGAAAAGAACAGAGGCAGGAACTTCTTTGACATTGGCCATGGCAAATTTTTTCCTAGATACGTCTCCTGAGGCAAGGGAAACAAAAGCAAAAATAAACTACTGGGACTCCATCAAAATAAAAAGTTTCTGCATAGTGAAGGAAACAATGACAAAACTAAATGGAAACCTACAGAATGGGAGAAGATATTTGCAAATGATATATCCGATAAAGATTTAGTATCCAAAATATATAAAGAACTTATAAAATTCAACACCCAAAAAACAAATAATCCAATTAATAAATGGGCAGAAGACATGAACAGGCATTTCTCCAAAGAAAATATCCAGATGGCCAACAGATACATGAAAAGATGCTCAACATCACTCGTCATTAGGGAAATGCAAATCAAAATCACAATGAGATATCACCTCACACCTGTCAGAATGGCTACAACAACACAAGAAACAAGAGATGCTGAAGAGGATGTCGAGAGAAAGGGAAAGGAAAGAGAAAGAGAAAGAGAAAGGGAAAGAGAAAGAGAAAAGGGAACCCTCGTGCACTGTTGGTGGGAATG
The DNA here is from genome assembly GCF_007474595.2 of Lynx canadensis. Lineage (NCBI taxonomy): Eukaryota > Metazoa > Chordata > Mammalia > Carnivora > Felidae > Lynx > Lynx canadensis. The sequence continues at coordinate 78,456,616 of NC_044313.2, read as the reverse complement.
CAAACTGGCGCAGCCACTGTGGAAAACAATATGGAGGGTCCTTAGAAAGTTAAAAATAGGGGGCGCCTGGGTGGCGCAGTCGGCTAAGCGTCCGACTTCAGCCAGGTCACGATCTCGCGGTCCGGGAGTTCGAGCCCCGCGTCAGGCTCTGGGCTGATGGCTCGGAGCCTGGAGCCTGTTTCCGATTCTGTGTCTCCCTCTCTCTCTGCCCCTCCCCCGTTCATGCTCTGTCTCTCTCTGTCCCAAAAATAAATAAACGTTAAAAAAAAAAAAAAAAAAAAAGAAAGTTAAAAATAGAACTACCCTATGATTCAGCAATTGCACTACTGGGTATTTACCCAAAGAATACAAGAACACCAACTCAATGCGATACAGGCACCCCTATGTTTATAGCAGCATGATTTACAATAGCCAAATTATGAAGACAGCCTAAACGTCCACAGACTGATGAATGGATAAAGAAGATGTGTGTGTGTGTGTGTGTGTGTGTGTGTGTGTGTGTGTGTGTTACACAGTGGAATACTATTCAGCCATAAAAAGTTAGGGTCAGCGGGAGGCAAACTATAAGACACTCTTAAATACAGAAAACTGAGGGTTGATGGGGAGCAGGGGGGACGGGAAAATGGATGATGGGCACTGAGGACGGCGCTTGTTGGGAAACCACTGGGTGATGTATGTAAGCAGTGAATCATGGGACTCTACTCCCGAAGCCAAGAGCACACATTACACTCTGTATGTTAGCTAACTTGACAATAAGTTATATTAAAACAAAGACAGTGATCTCTGTTTTGTTTAAGTATGCCTAGTGGGTACTCAACAAATATTTGTTGAATGAAAAAAAAATTAGGGTTAGGATTCTTTTTTGAAAGAAATCTTGCCATTTGCAATGACCTGGATGGAGCTAGGGAGTATTATGCTAAGTGAAATAAGTCAGTCAGAGAAAGACAAATAACATCTGATTTCACTCATATGTGGAATTTAAGAAGCAAAACAAACAAGCAAAGGGGAAAAAATAAGAGAGGCAAACCAAGAAACAAACTTTTAACTATAGAGAACAAACTGATGGTTACCAGAGGGGAGGTAGCTGAGGGGATGAGTGAAACAGGTGATGAGGATTGAGGAATGCACTTGTCCTGATGAGTACTGGGTGACGTACGGAAGTGTTGAATTACTATGTTGTACACCTGAAACTAATAGAACACTGTATGTTGACTAACTGTACTTAAAAACTTTAAAAATTAAAAGTAAACAGCCAAAAAGTCAAAAATTAAAAATATATAAGAATAAAAATAAAAAATAAGAAGTGTTCACCAATGCAAGTTTGCCAGATGTGACTTGCCGTTCAGATAGACAACTGCTTAGTATTATTGTGGCCAAAATATAGGACTCAGCATTAAGCAGTCAAATAAACGATACCTTATTAGGCACTCTCACTCATTACGGCATATGACTTCAGTGTCCCTCAGAACATACGATAGACAACTGATAATATTTTGCAAAATTGGCTGATTTTTCTCAAAATTGTTACACATATTCTTATTTTGACTCTTTGCTGTGTATGCAGTGTGATCAGAGAAACTGACTGCTATTTCTCCAAATGCTATTAAGGAGAAGGCAAGAGCTGGGATAAAATTAGCTGAACTTTCCAGGCAATTTCTGGTCCTTATAGCAGAGAGCTTTCTATATTTGACCCTTAGATAAAATTAGAATCTCTTTAATGAAAGACCATTTCATGATTAGCACTGGATTGATAGCATAAAACAAATCACATTACTGCAGTGGCTTGTTCCCTCAAGATGCTCTTAATGAGCATGAAAAATGCAGGTCCAGGGAGCCTCAGTTTCTACCGTGTATAAATCTCAGGGGATTCTTATGGCTTCTCCCCTTCATGAGATGCTGCTAGAGTCATTGTGTTGGGTATACCTGCACAATCCTGTAGAAGCCAATAAGGTACTTCCTCTGCCATGTAAAGTGTTACTGGGGCACTTGGGTGGCTCAGTTGGTTAAGCCTCTGACTTCAGCTCAGGTCATGATCTCATGATTTGTGGGTTCAAGCCCTGCGTCCGGCTCTGTGCAGACAGCTCAGAGCCTGGAGCCTGCTTTGGATTCTGTGTCTCCTTCTCTATCCCTCCCTCTCCTGCTCATGCTCTGTCTCTCCCTCTCAAGAATAAACATTAAAAAAAAATTTTAAGTCTTACCAATGCTTCCTTCATCTGTGAGAGTACCATTCTGTGAATCATAATTTAAGTAAATATTAACACAATAATAGAACAGGGCAAAGAATTGTCTCTGGTCTTGCATTATGCCATGATGGTTTTTGCACACTTACTACTTTGTAACACTACTTGTAGAGAGTAGGGGAGGCATCTCTTCCTGGTCCAAATGGAAGGAAGGAAGGAAGGAAGGAAGGAAGGAAGGAAGGAAGGCAGGCAGGAAAGAAAGAAAGAAAGAAAGAAAGAAAGAAAGAAAGAAAGAAAGAAAGAAAGAAAGAAAGGAAAAGAAAAAGGAAAGAAAGAAGAAAACGAAGCAAGGAAAGGCAAGGGTAAGGAAGGACAGGAAGGAATGGACAAGCCAGAGAAGAACGAGGATAAAAGAAACGAAAAATGCAAGGAAGGAAAGGAAAGGAAAGGAAAGGAAAGGAAAGGAAAGAAAGAAAGAAAGAAAGAAAGAAAGAAAGAAAGAAAGAAAAGAAAAGAAAAGATGACTTTTGTCCATCATCACCATAAATCATGTTGGTACAAAGTAAGAAAGTAGGTGTCCCAAGGGAGTGGGCCAGTGACTGGATCATGTAACTGGGTGCTTGACTATAGACAAACCTTTTCTGCTGGCTTCTCCTAAGTTGCCAGTTCTCAAATGTCTGTTGTGCTCAGACTTGTAAAATAGTTCAGCTGTTAATGGGGAAGGGACTGAGAAATCAGGGAAGATATTATGTCATTATTACTGTATGTTATGTATGTCCCTCTGGGGGAAATTTAAAGTGCTGTATTGGCAAGAGCAATTCAACTCTAGCTTTTGAAAATATGGATTTCCTTTCCCAATATTAACGTCGGGTAAATGAACTTATCTGTTACGTCAATGTACTCAACACAGGAAGAGCATAAACTCAGGTACTTCCTTCACCTTAGACGTTTCCCAGATCCCAGTGTCCTCCAGGAAAATCCAGTCACCTAGACAGACCCTTCGTGCTCCAGCTTTCAGTAGAAATACCCCTTATGTCCAACCAGAAGAAAGAGAACATTCTTCCTAAGGGAAGGCAGAGAGGGAAATAAACTTTTGTAAGCATTTTCTATGAGCTTCTTCCCAGGTTCTTCACATCCAATAGCTCAATAACCTTACGAAAATATGCCTAAAATTCTCCAGACTGTTCCCTTCTTCATTGAAAAAAAAGAGCTACGTCTTCCTAATTCGTTTTAAGTAACACCTGGCACAACGAAGTCTTTCACTGGAAGAAATGTAATAAAGACTATGACAAAGGTGAGAATAAGGCAAACAGCAGTCACCTGCTTTCATTTGGCTCAAAGAAAAAAAAGAAAGTGCTCTACTATAAGCGGTACTCCGAGCAACCCATGCCATGGTACCAAAGCTCAACACAGTGCAGGGGTGCCTGAGTGGCTCAGTCGGTTAAGGCCATGATGTCCCCCCAATCGGAGGGTTGGAGCCCGTGTGGGGCTCTGTGCTGACAGCTCGAAGCCTGGAGCCTGCTTCCGATTCTGTGTCTTCCTCGCTCTCTGGCCCTCCCCCGCTCGTGCCCCCTTCCTCTCTCTAAGATAAATAAACGTTTAAAAAATTTTTAAGTTCAATACGGTATGATTAAACACAATATTCGAACATTACACTTTTCAAACACCTGAAAGTCATCTTTTGACAGATAACTGGGCATTTTTTGTAGGTTCCTCGGTGTAACTTCATGAAGTTCCTGCCCTCAACATCATCTGACACTGACCTTAAGGCTGTTACAAAGCCCATAGGATGACCACAGTTCAGTAGGGAGGGAGTCAGAGGAGCCCAATTCCTGTCCTCACAGTACGTGGTAATGCTCTCCATCCCTTCTCTGTCCTGCCCCCTCTGGACCGTAGCTCTTCTGCGTTTGAACTCCATCTCTGAGCTAATTCTTGTTCTGTGCGCTTGCTTTGCATCTCCTCATGACTGTTTCTGCCGGTCCTGAAGCGCTCTTTCTAGGGAAGGCTGCGTAGGCACACGGGGAATGGGTAGGGGCCTGGCGGCTGTGATGTCATCCAGGCATTTCTTACCCCTGCGCCCTCTTTCTCCTGGGGAAACGGGACCCCCTTCCCCCGAAGATGAATCATTCTGTTGGGAAGGCCAATGTCTCTGTCTTCAACTGGTACAGTGAGGGCACCGAGTCCCTAGCACTTTCATGGATGAGGCTTCTTCTGCGCGCTGACTTCCAACATGAAGCCAGTCAGGTGACAGGACTTGTATTTTCTTCCGAGTGGTGTTCACCTCGGTTGCAAACGCGTGCCCTTGTGATCCTTTCAAACGATCAGTTAGCAGGTTGTCAGAGCTGGAGTAATGTGCTGGGCTCCAAAGTGGCCGCGGAGGGAGGCGCGCACCGGCCTCGGGTGCGTGCGGAGCGCGCCCGCGCTCCCGCGCGCCGCCCTCACCCCTGGGAAGCCTCTCTTCCCCGGTGAAGGAGTGCACAGTCCTGTTTGGGCTAGGCTGTTCTAGAAGGCCTGCTGTTACCTACGAGGCAAGGCACGTTACATGTGAGTTTCAACATTCTGGGCCTCCTCTGTGTGCACACCCCCCGCGCGGTGGCTTCTCGCCCGGGCTGTACCCCAGCACCGTGAACCCCTTCGCTTTTTCCTCCAAGCCCTTCACGGTCTGCGATGGCCGTTTGCAGGTTGGCCACGGAGCCTAAGGTCTTTTTATCCTTGGTGGGCAGCTTGAAAATGAATTTTTCGTTGTGCAGGGTCTCCGCTGGGGCTTGCGTGCATCCCGCAGCTTTGGCGAACGCTGCCGCCCAGGCCCCGGGCCTGGGCGCGAGAGGAGACGGAGAAGTCACTGGGGCAAGGCCGGTGGGTGGTGGACACTTGGCCCCCGAAGGTCCCCGCTCCCACTGCTCGCGCCCAGCGCGGCCGCTGAGGATAAAGGTACCAAACGGCCATCAAGACAGCCAGTTACAGGGGCGCCTGGGTGGCGCAGTCGGTTAAGCGTCCGACTTCAGCCAGGTCACGATCTCACGGTCCGTGAGTTCGAGCCCCGCGTCAGGCTCTGGGCTGATGGCTCAGAGCCTGGAGCCTGTTTCCGATTCTGTGTCTCCCTCTCTCTCTGCCCCTCCCGCCGTTCATGCTCTGTCTCTCTCTGTCCCAAAAATAAATAAACGTTGAAAAAAAAAATTAAAAAAAAGACAGCCAGTTACCATTTGGATGTTCATCAGAAACCATGCAATGTTTGCGGAAGGGTTGGGTCTTATTTGGGGTAACTACTTCGCAGTCTACTTAATATTTGTAAGAAGATGAATCTTTTTTTTTAATTTGTTTACCAAAAAATGAGACTATTCCTGGTCATGAATCTTCAGGTCTAGACTTGGGGGGGGGGGGGGGGGGGGGGGGGGGAATGTGACCAGAAAGCCTCTGAGGTCTAATGTTGGTGGTGGCGGCGGGCCTTAAAGTTTGGAACCAGACAGATGGATTTGAATTCTGGTCGTTTATTGTGCAATCTTTTTTTTATGCTTATTTATTTTTGAGAGAAAGAGAGACAGAGTGCAAGGGGGGAGGAGCAGAGAGGAGACCCAGAATCCGAAACAGGTTCCAGGCTCTGAGCTGTTGGCACAGAGCCCAATGCGCGGCTTAGAATCACCAACCATGACACCATGACCTGAGCTGAAGTTATATACTTAACCAACTGAGCCACCCAGGCACCACTATTGTGCAATCATAATGCCGATGTCTTCCTTTTTAAAGAATTGCTCAATTGTGTCTGTACAAAAGGCAGGTGAATTTTGGTGACAGTCTGTTATCAGCTGATTCAGGTGGCCACTCCAATTTAGCTGCTGTTCCAGATGTCTTTTTGTTTTTAGAGCAAGTCAACATGCTCTCTGTCGTGTGCTATGTAGCTGGGTGTCTGGTCAATGCTGCATTATCTATTTGTGTTGGTAAACACCCACAAAAACAGTATGCTTTGAGCTGGTAGGACAAGAAATCCACCTTCCCTGCCCAAGCTCAGGGATATAGAATTCTCCAGTCCTCTGTCACTACTGCCCCTGCAGAGACCGATCATTCTTCCATTTGACAAGACATCATGCTGCCCACTGTGTTGGCACTACTATGCTGATGTGGACGTGGAAAGCAGGAGTTGCAACCATTCTAGACTCCTGGGTAGGACACCTGTGTATCAGCAGGTGGGAAATGAGCCCCTTAAAATTTTAGAGGTCTGCCACCTTAATGACGTTTCTAGGAGTCCAGTGTCTGAGGCATGTCGACAGTGGTTTCCAGTGTTCCTCCTGACCACGGAGAAAGAGGCACCGAGCCTAGCAGCGCTCCTTGGAGTTTGGAGACGACATGTACCTCATTCGCACCTGCTCCTTTGACCCATTTTCTGAATTACCCTAAAGGCTGCCAGTTTTGAGTGGGCCCGCAAAAGAGAAGGATCTGCAACCGGTCTGAGCTGCAGGCGAGCTGCTCCGGGACTTTTGCCAGGTGACTCAGCAGATTAAATGGTGCCCGAGGTGTCTAGGGCAGGTAGGGGTGCTCTGCGGGGCCTCTGCCGGGAGAATCACAGAACACAGCTTTAGGATCTTAAAACACAGCTATACATCCCCTGCAAATTACTTTCTCCTATGAGGAACCGTGTCTAGCTTTTCTGGGGCTCCAGTAGAGACTGAGTGCTTGCCCAGGGACCCCCAAGTTATATATGGCTTGCCTACTCATGATAAATTAGAAGTAGTCTGACCCAGCAGACTACCAAGTTGGGTGTGCACAAGAGCCGTGCATCATCAAGTGGAAAGACACCTATGATACTGAGCCTCTGTAGGACCTACAGGCAAAATAAGTCCCACGAGCAAGATCCCACAACCCACACTCCTAATACACCCTCTTCTTTTCGGTCATTACTTATGTCCTCGTGGGGAGTTCCGTGTGACTAGTTGACCAAGGAAGAGACTATTTGGGCCAGTTGATACATGGTTCTGCACGATGTGCCAGTGTCCCCAAAAGTAGACAACTGCAGCACCCCAGCCCTATTCCGGGATGGTTCTGAAGGGTTATGGGGATTCCTCCAGGTGGAAGAGCTTTCAAAGGTTGTTCCCTGGATGTTAATTTTCCCCGGAGGAAGACGTGTCCAGAGTTATAGGTCTTCATCGATTTGTGGCCCCATTAATCTGCAACCTGAAATTGGTGACCACTTTGGGCCCCTTAATCCAGGAAAGCAACAGGCACCAGAATTTAGATCAGTGACTGCCCCGTTTTGTTTTCCTCCCTATGTTCACACTCCCAACTCAGGGCCAGCGACAGAAAGCTACATTTGCTCCCCAGACAGTCACATGAGGTGTCCTGCTCTCCTTAGCCCTCCTCCAGCTTCCCAGGGCCAACAGTCTCCAACCAGCATGGTGTGGAGTCTTGCCTTTTCCCCAGTCAGTGTTCCCAGTGCCCTGCTGCCTCGAGTCTCTGCCAGGGATGGTGGCTCACTGCCTTCAGCAAGCTCCAGCAAGTAGCTGCTGGCTGTCCTTGCCGGAATTGTATCTGTTTACCTCACAGTGTCATCTCCCCTCCCCCGCAAGGCAGAAGAGAAGCCAGAGAAGGACAGGAGAGGGGCTGATGTTCCAGGGAAACACTCAGGGCCTGGCTGTGGTTTGGTCTAGGTGGGCAGAGCGTGGCCTGCAGCGGCCAGGCGACTCCCCTTGTCCCCCGGGCAGTCATGGTTCTGGAGGCAAAGCTCTGCCCCGGGGGGGGGGGGGGGGGCGTCCTGGAAGGTTCTGGGCGGCCCAGGCCCGCCGCAGCTGCTCTGGCGTTGGTCTGCGTGAATCACTAGCCTGTCTCCCACGTCAGCTCATTGGGCTCCATAGAGCCGATGATCCTTCCTCCCCCACCTGAAGTGTAGTGAGTGTCGCTTGGCCACTGGAAACTCGTTTCATTTCTGCATCGCTGCCTCAGCTGCCCGCCATGTGAGAGGGAAGTGCTTTCCCTCTGTCTTTGCTTTCAGGTTCCTTGGAGTCTTGTTCCGGAAAACCTTGGACAAAGATTTCTGCCTGCAGATTTGAACTTGGACTTCCCGGAGAAGCTCCCAGCGGTCCCCTGCGAGCAGTGGCCCTTGCCGTGGGGAGAGGCGAAGGTCTCACCTTAGGGCGAAGCATCTGTCTGGGCGGTGGAGGTCCCTTCGGACACCCCCGGGTCTCCACCACCCCCGCTGACATTGTGGGCAGACGAGAAGCCACCAAAACACAGCGGGGGTTTTGCTGGGTGGTGGATCCTCCAGGTGCTCTCTGTGGGGTGCAGCCCAGAGGCCTGCTTGGGCTCCTGGAGCAGGGGTGCTGGGAGACCCCAAGGGGTCTGGGAGGGGTGGCAGAGGCAGAAGCTGTGGGATCCTGACACAGTTCGTCTGTCTTTGCCATTCTGGCCCGGCCAAGGCTAGCTCTCCCCAAAAGTGAGGAGTTCCTGCTCTGATCTATGCTGGTGGAGAGGTCACCGCTGGCGGTGGGGGCAGGAGGGGCGGGGGTGGGGGGAGGGGCAGGGGTCTCCTTTCCCTGCAAGCTGGGTAGGGAGCTGGCACCCTGTCCCCTGAGCCTCCTCAGGATCTGCCTGGCTCCTCTGAGTGATCTCAGAGTAATCTCAGTTAGGGTGGGAAGGGCTGGCTGCTGAAATTGTGCAGCCTGTGGCTGGCAAAGAGCCCATGCTGTACCTTGGTGGATGGTGAGGACAGCGGCTGCTGGTTAAATCGGCTGAAGGCTCAGGCTTCAGGGCGGTGGCATAGCCCTCAGGCTCGGATCTCTTATCACGCAGGAGCAGATACGTGGCCACTTCCCCATTGCATTTCTGGCCTGTCAGTGAGTCCTGGGTCTCTCCTTCCACGTGTAACCCACGAACACCCCGAATTCAGTCTGCCGAGGGCCCTGGTAGTCGGAGAATGGCTCCATGCAGGGTGTTAGTTCCTCGTATTCATGATCCACAATAATCCACGGAGCCTTCCCAGTTTGCTCCGAAGTTCCTCTCTTGCTGGGATTGAGAATGAGAAATTTCTCGAGCAGATTGTCACATTCCATTGACTAGAACTCAATGGGATATATTCCACTCAGTACCCCTCCCGGGGCTCTTTGAGTTTCTGTCCTTCAAAAGGCAGGAATCCATCGACCAATGTATACTGGATGACTTCCAGACTCCATACATCCCACCAGGTTGTACTTTGGACCCTGGAAGAGCTCTGGAGGCAGCATGGGGGGTGGGGGGGCAGGGAGGGGCTGCCACAGAAGGTATGCAGCTTATTGTAAAAGATGTGTTTGCCACTGAAGCCAAAGTATGCAATCTTGATATTCATGCTAGCACCCAAAAGTGGGTTTTCTGCCTTTAAATCTCTATGGACAATATAGTTCTGGTGACGGCTTGCACAGCAGATGCTAACTGATGGCATCGGCCTTCACCCCTTTTCCTTCCCGCCAGAAGTCGCTAGGTGCTTACACACCTCCCCTCCACTAGCACCCTTCCTAGTAAGAGTGTTTCTTCAGCCTCCACTCCTTCAAATGTGTCGCTGTGTCGGATGTTCACTGCAATTGGAGTTCAGGGTGTCCTGAGGGCCCCTTACATTTGGGAAAAGCTGATGAGGAGTTTGGTCCGAATCAGTTCAAAGTTCACCTGATGAACTTGTCTTTATGGCAGAATCAAAAACACAACACCAGACCAAAAAACAAATAAGCAAACAAATACTAACAAACCAAGAAGAAAGGAAAAAGAAAATAATGAAGGAGAATTTAGAAATGAAAAATAGAAAAAATGAGAAAAAGAAAAAGTAAGTAAATAACCACCAGACAAAAAAAAAACACTGAGGAGGAAACAGCTTATTTTGGTTAAAGTCCCTCAGGTCATTGAAAAGCTGCTTCCTGATCTACAAGGGTCAAGCCCAGCCAGGAAACAGGTTTGGTCCTTGGAATTCTTAAAACAATAGCTCCGTGTGAGGTCCTTGGAATTCTTAAAACAATAGCTCCGTGTGAGGTCCTTGGAATTCTTAAAACAATAGCTCCGTGTGAGGTCATAGGAAGAAACGGACCTGTCAAGGCTGAGGATAATCCACAGTGATTTTCTCATTTTTTGGTCTCAAAAATCCCTCAGGCTTTTACAAATGTTAAGGACCCCAAAGAGCTTTTTGACTCTGTGGGTTCTAGCAAATTACACTTACCTTATTAGATGTTAAAATCTGTAGGATCCTTCAGTGGCCTTTTCTAGTTTGAAAATCGGCCACTGTTTTCGGCTTTTGAAGAGTCGTGATGTCTACACTCAAAATTTCAATTCCTTTTTAAAGTCTGAAGGACTGGTCTCAAATGATGCCACAACTTACGTAGTGTTGTGATACCGGGTGAAAATGTCCTGTTACATAACACACAATAAAGTACATTATTAACATCTATAAAGCTGAGGGGAAGCTATAGCTGTCGTATTTTCATTTCCTATTTACGGTTTGGCCCAGTTTCTTTGGGGTGGAGCCCTGCCTCCTCACACCTCACACCTCACACCTCAGAGCTCTGCCTATCTCCCACTTCTGCCTGGAACATTCAGAGAGTCACATGGTTCTTTCCACGCCTCATGCAAGCCTTTGCTGTAACACCTCATCTACCTGTTGGGGTCTTACAACATCTCTTACATGTCTTAACTGCCACTCCTATCCAAAACTTTATATTATGGAAGTTTTCAAATATCTACAAAATTAGAAGAGTATGAAGGCCCTTCCGTAGGAATCTATCGTCACACATCAATCATCAGCCACATTTTTGCAATCTTGGTTTATCCACAAATATTTCAGCCTGCGTCTTTCAATTAGTTACATTTTAGAAACATAGCTACCATGCCATCCTCAGATGTAACAAATTAACAGTATCACATACCAGTTCATATTCAAATTTCCCTGTTATCTGAAAGATGTCTTGTTACAGTCGATATGTTTGAATAAAAGTCCAAACAAGGTACGCACGTTGCTTTAAAACTTTTCCATAGCAATGTCATCATTCAAAATACAATGCATTTTACATGATGGCTTAATGTCTGTCTCTCCCATTAGAATATCAGCCTCATGCAGAGATTTTTGTTTTTGTTTTTTGTATCTTCAACACCTAGAATCGTTCTTCACATGCAGTAGTTATTCAATATTTATGGAAGGAAGGAAGGAAGGAAGGAAGGAAGGAAGGAAGGAAGGAAGGAAAGGAGGGAGGGAGGAAGGAAGGGAGGGAGGGAGGGAGGGAGGGAGGGAGGAAGGGAGAAGGATGTGAGGACTATGCTATGTAAACCTGGCCACATTTGTGAGTTTCTAGCTCTAAAACTTTGGACAGCTTCTCAGAGTCTCACATTTCCCATCTTTAAAATGGGACTAATAAGGCCTGACTTTGCACAGTGTTTGTGAGAATGAGATGAAGTATGAGTGCGGTGCCTGGGGCTACTACGTTTTATTTTTCTCCAACTTAAAGGTCTTGAGATTATCTCGGGGTTAGGCTAAGCCCTAAATCCAACGACAGTGTCCTTGTGACAGAAAAGGAGAAGACGCAGGGCCACACAGGGAAGGAGACCATGGGGAAGTGGAGGCGGAGACCGGATAATGCAGCCACAGGTCCAATAACACCGGGAGCCACCAGACACTACGAGAGGCAGGGATGGATTCTCCCCAAGAGGCTTCGGAGGGAGTCTGGCACCGCAACACCCTCGATTCTGGCTTGTGGCCTCTAGAACTAAGTGAATACATGTCCGTGGCTTCGAGCGACCATGCTGGGGATGGTTTGCTATGGCCTCCAGCACAGAGCACCATGGAGCAGTTAAGAATCCTGGAGATCAGGGGCGCCTGGGTGGCGCAGTCGGTTAAGCGTCCGACTTCAGCCAGGTCATGATCTCGCGGTCCGGGAGTTCGAGCCCCGCGTCAGGCTCTGGGCTGATGGCTCAGAGCCTGGAGCCTGTTTCCGATTCTGTGTCTCCCTCTCTCTCTGCCCCTCCCCCGTTCATGCTCTGTCTCTCTCTGTCCCAAAAATAAATAAACGTTGAAAAAAAAATTAAAAAAAAAAAAAAAAAAAAGAATCCTGGAGATCAGGAAATCTCACTGGGTTGACTTTAACTATGGGGGAATGCTCTAGCTTTTCGATCAAGTACTGCCGTTCCCGAGCTATCACGTGCATGGTGCCGTGCCAGGCAGACCGGGAAATCACAGGGCTCCGGCACACTGCCCCTGCCCATAGGAGACCTGGGGAGAGAGGGCACACGTTGAAATTGTAAAGGAAGAGAAGGACAGTGTCGTGGGTGAGCGAAGAGCTTGCATTCTGGCGTCAAAGATAATATGCAAGTTTCAGCTCTCCTGGGAGATTTTGGGGAGGGTTTCTCAGCTTCCCCAAGCCTCAATCTTCTCATCTATAAAAGGGCAATCATAACCAGGCTGGCCTTAGAGGCAGGGTCATCCCTAGGCTTTGTAGGCCGGAGGCAAACATTTGTGCGGGTGCCCCGTGTAGATAAACAACATGGGTCTTCCCGAGTGAGCCGGCACCACTCTGGCAGCCCAATCCCACACTGTCCCTCCAAAGAAATGCTGCTCTGGGCAGCAGAAAGGGTTTGCTCTCCCCCTTCTGGGACCCTGGGGCGACCCCACGGATGCAAGTTTCAGATCTCTTTGGCTGGTTGACCTACCCTTGTGTAAATGGAACTGCCACGCTGCTGGTGAGGGACCTAGAGAAGTGTGAGGTCTGGGCCCTTCATCTGCCTATATGTCTGCTCCTGGGCATCATGAAAATGGAAAGGCATCATTTTATTTTTAGTTTCTCTAAATGTTTATTTATTTTTGAGAGAGAGACAGAGACAGAGCATGAGCAAGGGAGGGGCAGAGGGAGAGGGAGACACAGAATCCGAAGCAGGCTCCAGGCATTGAGCTGTCAGCACAGAGCCCGAGGCGGGGCTTGAACTCATGAACCACAAGATCATGACCTGAGCTGAAGTCGGACGCTCAACCGACTGAGCCACCCAGGCGCCCCGGAAAGGCATCAGTTTCACAAAGCGTCCAGGTGATTAGCACGGCTACTAGCACATAATGATCTCTCCGAAAGAGTAGCTGTTATTATCACCAAGAGCAATAAGGCAGCAGCAGCCCGCTGGCTGGGGGGTGGAGGGCTGAGACAAGGTGCCATCAGACAGAGGAGCTGTGACATGGCCTTGAAAGGCCAGCCTCAGAACAACAGGAAGCAGTTGCTATTAAAGAGGTGTGGCCTGAGTGCCATAGACCAGGAAGAACAGGAGGCTTTTCAGTGGGCAGCTACCAGGGGAGGGGGCAGAGGCCGGCAGGAGCCAAAGCCCAGAGGCCAGAAAGTTCAGGGGGGTGTTCAGGGAGCGGCTGGGAAACTGGCCCCCTGTCCAGTTGGAGCACACGTTTGGTGCAGACAGTGAAACTGCAGAGAGCAGTCTTAGGAGAGGGCGTGTGGTTCTCTCAGCACCCCCCCCCCCCGGGGTGTGCACCGCTCGCCCCAACTAAGGGGAGTCTCCAGGGGCTGCTGAGCCAGCGGGGGGGAGTCTGTTCTAGTGATGAGGGAGCAGAAGGCAAGCTGAGGGCAAATCACAAGCTAACATCCCGTAACCGCCACCACCCCCCCCAGGTGGATCTACGTGTGACACTCCTCAGGCAATCCTGGCCGCTGCCCGAGAACAAAGGAAAGGGAAAAACAAACGGTTGGCTGATAGAGATCACAGCCACGCGGGATTCATCTCCATCAGTTTACAACTGTCTTGATGATTTATAAGAAAAAAAGCAATCTTATCAGTAGCCAGACTTCCAGAGACCTAAAGACTCAATTTCCTGGGGCCCTAACATCACCCTCCCCTCCATAGGATAGAAAATCTTCCATAATCACTCACCCCTCACACATACAATGTAGCTCTTTCTGTCCCTGGGTCCTGTTCCCATGCTATAATAAAAACTATCTTTTTGCACTGAAAACATCTCAAGAATTCTTTGTTGGCCGTTGGCTTCAGAACCCCACTCCCAACCACATCAGTTTGGCACCCAGTTGTGGGAGAGGCCTGAGTTTTATCATCTGGACTCTGAGCCTCGGTGTAAACTTGGTGAGTAATTCCTCTTCTCTTCCTTTACTTTGACTTCAGGGGCTTTTTAACGAGTATGGTCTTATTGGAACACTTTGACTCGGGCTGCAATCCTCTAGCCCATGGCTACTCTACGGGGAGGAGAAAGCCCACCTTTTGGCTGGAAATTAGTACCCTGGCCAGAATGGTAATAAGACCCCAAAACTTGATGCCCTCTCTTTACTCCTGTCTTTATATAAAGTTGTCTGTCTTGGGCAAGGGACAGCCACCTAAGTCACCAGGTCGGCTGCTTATCTTAAGACTCCCACGTGAGGTTTCCTCCTCGTTGGTCTAATGTGATCCCCTCCACATCCCCGGTCTAGCCACTTCTGCCCCCAGACCGCCACTCAGAGCCGGCCGAAACCCATACCTGACTGAATTAAAACCCACCCGGGGACCGTTTCCTAGGGAAGCTGGCGATAAACACTACATGTGTTGGAATGTCGCTTAGATCATGATGGATTTCTGTCCTTACTGTTTTCCATCAGTGTGCCCTACTGACTAGATTACAAAATGGGGTAATTTCCCTTTGTAAAACTTTTCTAGTGTTTCTCATGGGTTAAAAATGGCAAGTCTTCAAGGCAAGGCAAATGATAGTATTTTGGTCCATTCACTGGCACCCATTTGTAGCCCAGGATACGGTGGGGAAGCATAGGGGTTCTAGCTAGCATCCCTCCTACAGGCCCTTTACAGCAGAATGATGGTCAATAGTAATTTCATTCAAGGGACACCTTGGGTCTCTTTGACACCAGGAACCTCTGACATATCCTGCATGAGATTCCACCCAGTAGTTGGGGGGGGGGCAGATTTTTGGTAATGGACTTTCCCTACTTTTCTAGGAGCATGGGATCTTTTCCTTCAGTCCCCCAGGACTCTCCCTTGTAATGCCTTTTAACCCACTGGAATCAATTCAGATTGCAAGATCTAAGAACAAAAAAACTGATCTGCTCTGTAACATTGCATAGCCTCAGTACTCCTAGGAGTTGAGGAAAAATG
This sequence comes from Lynx canadensis, assembly GCF_007474595.2. Taxonomy (NCBI): domain Eukaryota; kingdom Metazoa; phylum Chordata; class Mammalia; order Carnivora; family Felidae; genus Lynx; species Lynx canadensis. The sequence continues at coordinate 78,441,359 of NC_044313.2, read as the reverse complement.
GCCCATTAGTGGGACATTAAGCTTCAGTACGATCTATCACTTAGATCTCTTCTGCAAGACGCAGGGAAAATGGACTGAGGTGCCCTACGACCAGACCTTCATGGCCCTAAATCAGGATCCGGATCTAAAGGCCTTTGCAGAACGTGTCTAACCACCAACCAGGTTGATAAGCCCCCTCTGGACAAACTAGATGATGACTGTCTAAATAGGTCCCTTCCTCCTACTGGAGGAATCACTGGCCAGTCCAGACAAAGAGGACACTGGCTCTGTTGCTCTCCCTCCTCCTTATAAACCCCAAGACCCCTCTGCTCCCAGCCCAGATGGACACATCCGGAGCAGGACGCCGTATCTTCCAGGAATCCCACCTAAGTTTGGAATGCAACCTCTTAGGGAGGTTGCTAATGGAGAAACACATGGCACAATCAGAGTCCTCACCCTGTTCTCCATGGCAGAACCAGCTCAGATAAAACAACAATTAGGATGATATTCTGAAAACCCTTCTCAGTTTATTGAGGGCTTTCAACAATTATCTATTATGTTTGATTTGATCTGGCAATATATATAACATAATAACTCATTGTTGCACCCCTGAGGAGAAGAACCATATCTGTGCAGGGGCTCAAGAGTTCACGGATAATCTGTCAACAAGAGATAGGAAAGGCTATCCTGTAGGGGGCGCTGCTGTCCCAAATACTGAACCACACTGGAATTACCAAGAGGCTAGACAGGGAAGGGAGAGATGAGGTTATAGGATCACTTGTTTAAGTAATGGGTCTTTTTTTTTTTTTTTTCAACGTTTATTCATTTTTGGGACAGAGAGAGACAGAGCATGAACGGGGGAGGGGCAGAGACAGGGAGACACAGAATCAGAAACAGGCTCCAGGCTCTGAGCCATCAGCCCAGAGCCCGACGCGGGGCTCGAACTCCCGGACCGCGAGATCGTGACCTGGCTGAAGTCGGACGCTTAACCGACTGCGCCACCCAGGCGCCCCTAGGATCACTTGTTTAATAGAAGGGATGGGAAAAAAAATTCTCTAAACCTGTAAACTTTGGTAAAATTCAGGAAGTTAGTCAAGTAACTGATGACAATCCAGCTCTATTTCAGGGTCTGGACCCAACCTCACCTGAAGGGAAACTATAGTAAGCATGCATTTTATAAGTAATAGGTGCATTTTAGAAGCACCTGACATCCACCAAAAACTGACTAAAATGGCTGTAGGCCCTCAACCCCCAACGCAGCGCCTAGTAGAAGTAGTGACCGGAGTCTTTAATGATAGAGATGTGGTCTTAAAACAAGAAAAGGACTGGAGGGCTAAATTTCGAGGTAAAATATGGGCTCAAGTATTGGCTGTCACTATTGTGGATTCCCCACAACACCAGACTCAACAGGGGCTGAAGAAAAAGCCAGTATCACACCAAGGATCAGGTAAGGCCCCATGCTATGGGTGTGGCCAAATTAGACATCAAAGAAAAGAATGTCTGAAAAAAGGCTTTCCCCCAGGACCATGTCCTGTCTGTGAGAAAAAAGGACTTTGGAAGAGAGACTGTCCTCATCTCCAGAGAGAGGGGAGGACAGGAACTCACTTCCCTGCTGGAGAGCAAGAGCCTGGGGTCCAGCATGACGGCATGACGGTGGTGGCCCTGAGGCTGGTCCCACTCCCTTTGACATCAGAGCCCTGGGTTACCCTGGATGTGGAAGGTGAGTTTGCCAACTTTCTTATCGATACAGGAGCCACTCACTCTGTTCTTACTCAGGACTCTGGCCCTACTTGTCTTTGTAACCATGAAATTGTTGGCAAAGAAAGGGAAACTAAATCGTGCTGTCAGACAATGCCTTTGACCTGTAAATATCAAAGTCAATCAGTAACTCATGTTTTTCTAATCCTTCCATCTTGTCCCATGCCATTACTTGGATGAGACTTAACGTATAACCTGGGAAGCAGGTTTGTTCTTACAAAAGAAGGGGACGGCTTGTACTCTTTAACACCCGGAGAGCTAAAACCTTACCCTGACATCCCTTCTAATATCTGGAAGGAAGTAAATCCACAGGTCTGGGATTGCGATGTCCCAGGATGGGCTCTTAAAGCCCAATAAGTAAGGGGTGCCTGGGTGGCTCAGTCAGTTAAGCTCAGGTCACGATGTTGCCGTGCTGACAGCTCAGAGCCTGGAGCCTGCTTCAGATTCTGTGTCTCCCTCTCTCTCTTCCCCTTCCCTGCTCGTGTTCTGTCTCTCAAAGATGAATAAATGTTAAAAAAAAATTTTTTTTAATGTCTTGGTGCTATCTCCCTGCCTCAAGGGACTAGTTCAATATGTGGATGATATTTTAATCTGTAGTCCCACAAAAGAAATGTCTGATAACAATTCTATAACTTTACTTAATTTCTTGGCAGACAGAGGGTATCACGTCTCCCCTAAAAAGGTGCAAATATATAAACAGAAAGTACAATATTTGGGAAATGCGCTAACACCAGGTCACCGTACCCCATCTAATGACAGGAAAAAGGCTATATTAGATATTGTACCCCAACCTAAAGAAAAACAACCCCGTACTTTACTAAGTATGGCAGATTTTTTGCTGCCCTCAAATTCCTGGATTTGGGCTCTTAGCCAAACCATTGTATGAATTAAAGGCCTTGATGAGGAAGCTTTACTTGGGACTTAAAGCCCAGCGGACGGCCTTTCAAATGTTAAAAGCTGCACTTGGCTTTACCAAACTTAGAAAAACCTTCCACCTCACAAGTAGCAGAAACACAGGGACAAGCTTTGGGGGCTCTTACCCAGAAGTGAGGAAAGGAAACAAGACCCGTGTGCTAGTTTTCAAAGTCACTTGACAATGTAGCTCAAGGGTGGCCGGCCTGTCTTCCAGCAGTGACTGCAACAGCTCTCCTGGGAGAAGAAACTTCAGAACTTACCATGGGACAAGCCCCTGACAGTATGACTCCACATCAGGTCCAGGGTGTCCTAGAGACCAAGGGCCACCAATGGATGGTGGGACGCCCACTTCCTAAATACCAGGCTGTGCTTTTAGATACTCCGGAAATAATACTTACAACCTGTCCAACTTTGAACCCAGATACCCTGATGCCCGGGCCTGACCACCACACTCCTGGGTGAGACCGTGACCACTCACAGATTTTTCATCTTGTTTAGTCCACCCGATCAGACTTCAAAGATTCCCCTACTGAAAATGTAGATGACAGTGGGATTACTGATGGCAATGAAAGGGCGGGCCTACGCCGGCCGACTCCATCTTGTTCTGGGTCCTTCACCTTGACCACACCTCCTCCCCTTGAGTAACCCCCCAGCTCACTTGCCTAACAGGACTCGGACCCTTCCCCAGCCAATCGGCTGAGGCCACAGCCATTACCTCACCAACTGCCCCTAGGCCCCAATAAAACCTTTGTCCTTTTGAAACTCGCTCTCTCTCCCTGGTATCTCACCTCTGCGTCGGTGCAGGTAGGGGATTGAGCTCGAGCTAGCTCGAATAAAGGCTCTTTTGCTTTTGCATCGGACTCGGCTCCCTAGTGGTCTTTGGGGATCACGAATTCTGGGCATAACAGCAGTAGCCTCATCGATAAGGGAGAGAGAAAAGCTGGACAGACTACAGTTTAATTAAGGCCATTGAGGCAAAAACCCTTCCAGTAAAAACTTCTGCTCAAAAGGCTGAATTAATAGCACTTAACTCGTGCTCTTCAACCGGCAAAAGGCCTGACAATGAATATTTATACTGACTCCAAATATGCTTTTCTGGTGCCACCTTTCCGGTGGAGCAACCTGGACAGAAAGGGGAGTGTTATCAAGCCATAACTCCCCAATCAAATATGGGCCTGAAATCATTACTCTTCTTGAGGTGGTCCACCTACCAAAGGAGGTAGTTGTAATTCACCTTGAAGGACATCCAAAGGACATGACCTTAGAATTTAAGGAAGCAATCTGGCAGACTGTGCGGCCAAACAGGCAGCACAAAATAAACAAATACTAAGTTTGATACCAGCCTCAACGCCAAAAAAGTCCATAGACTCCAGTCTATTCAGACCACGAAATTCGCATAGCCCTGGAACGAGGATATTGCAAAAATGCACGGGACTGGCTTGTTACTAATGAAGGGAAAGTCTCTATACTCAAAAATAACCAATGGAATGTAAAACGGGGTTTACACCAGGCTACTCATTTGGGCAAAAATGCTTGAAAGCTTCTAATTAAAAATATATTTGATGGAGTAAACTTAACGACTACAAGAAACAGGTTTGCTGATCCTGTATTGTTTGTGTCCTAGTAAAAATCCGGGAGGCACATTCCGCCCTCCCCCACGTCTGAAACCCATCCAAAGGCGTGGATCATATCCAGGAGAGGGCTGGCAGCTTGGTTTCACACAAATGCCTCCTTGCAAAGGCTGTAAGTTCCTACTCGTGTTTGTGGGTGCTTTCGCTGGATGGATTGAGAGGCCTTTCCGCAAAAAAAACTGAAAGAGCCATGAAAGTAACCAAAGTTTTGTTGTGAGAAATTATTCCTAGATTTGGCCTTCCACAATCCTTCCAAAGTGACAATGGTCCTTCTACTGCGCAAAAACTCAACAATAGCACAAGCTTTAAAAATTAAATATTTTCGGGGCGCCTGGGTGGCGCAGTCGGTTAAGCGTCCGACTTCAGCCAGGTCACGATCTCGCGGTCCGTGAGTTCGAGCCCCGCGTCGGGCTCTGGGCTGATGGCTCAGAGGCTGGAGCCTGTTTCCGATTCTGTGGCTCCCTCTCTCTCTGCCCCTCCCCCGTTCATGCTCTGTCTCTCTCTGTCCCAAAAATAAATAAACGTTGAAAAAAAAAATTAAAAAAAAAAAAAAATTAAATATTTTCAGGGGTGCCTGAGTGGCTCAGCCGATTAAGTGTCCGACTTTGGCTCAGGTCACGATCTTGTGGTTCGTGAGTTTGAGCCCCATATCGGGCTCTGTGCTGCCAGCTCAGAGTCTGGAGCCTGTTTCGGATTCTGTGTCTCCCTCTCTCTCTGTCTCTTCTCTGCTCACGCTCTGTCTCTCTCTCTCGAAATAAATAAACATAAAAATTGTTTTTAAAAATTAAACATTTTCGATGTTCAGCCTGGCATCCACAGTCCTCTGGGAAGGTAGAGAAAACTAACCATACTTTAAATGTTTTTTTAATGTTTATTTATTTTTCAGAGAGAAAGAGAAACAGAGTGTGAGCACTCAGGAAACCAATGAACAAACTAAAGTGTCTTCTTACTCCTGTGCACCTGTAGAAGATCTTAAATTCCTCTCCAGATGATGATGAAGATTGCATGTTTTCTCTTTGTTTTCACCTATCTTTGCTGACAACTCTTTTCTACAAGGGGCTGAACTACAAAATCAGACAGCTTGTTGGGTATGTGAAGTTTTGCCCACGTCAGGTACATCCGGGCCTCCCTGATGGGTTTCCCCTTTACAAGGCACTGATTGACACTCTCTATATACTTATATTTCAGAAATAATACATAATGATACTACGTTTCATGATAAATCTATCACTAATCAGAATGTTTCTTCCTGACCCATGATCAATAGGACATGGAACTTACCAGGACATAACCAGACTTTTTCATACCCTCAAACTATTAAAATATTGGCTAACTTTACAAACCCACAAATTGATTCCTGCCAACAAGTGCCTAAGTTCCAAAATGCTACTTATCACTATACCGCGGATGGCATATATCAAATTTGGGATGCATATTTATGGCTCATACCCACCACTGGACAGCTCAGTCAAAAGTCAATTTTATGCTGGGAGCAAAGAAATCATACATATGATACCTGGGCAAATAGCATGTGACATTTAGGATGGCTGTCATTAGAAAGTTGTTCTCACACCATTTTGCTTCAGGCTGCTGACTGGTTTGCTGCTGGTTGGATAAGGCGACCTGGAATCAGATGGCCAGCTTGAAACGAAAGACGCTGGTTATGTGGGATAACCTGTGACTCTGGCTTCCTCCAAGGTGGACAGGTCGTCCTACCTCAGGTTTTGCCTGGACTCATGGGTGTGTTATGAAAACCGTCACTACCCCAGCTAATCTTCCCAATTGAAAACAAAGATGGACATGGTCTGTTTTCCAATGGCATGATCATTTGGTGTCCATTTTTGCTCCATTTGTAATTTGAAAGTGTAATTTGGCTTATGGAAGCCCTTACTAAATACACCCTAAAGGCACTCGCTGATTCACAGAACAGCTTCTCCTTATGTAATACTGAAGTCGCACAGATACACAAAGTGGTTCTACAAAACAGAATGGCTTTCAATGTCCTAACAGCAACACAAGATGGCACATGTGCCATTATTAAAACAGAGTGCTGTGTATACATCCCAGATTATCAAAAATGTCACAGGGCTATTAAAAGATATGAAGGATCAAACTGAGGTTCCACAAGATCCCTCTCTCTCTCTCAATGATTGGTTACGTTCCTGGTTTGGAGAGAGTTATGGTCAACTACTAAGCGTCTCTTTGTTGGACTTCTCATCTTTATAGCCACATTAATCCTAATATGTTGGCTTCCAGTGCTATGACTCCTGCCATCATCCCAGAAATCAAAAATGCACTTTTGTTCTTCAACATTTTCTAAGATGAAAAGGCATTAGGTTTTAGGAGGCACTGCACACAGGCTCACATAGTAGCGGCTGAGTTAGGCAAAAAGGAGGGATAGTTGTGAACCGTGAGGGCTTTGTCATGTGTCAACTTGACTAGACTGAACCGTTTCCCAGAATTTCCTTCTCTGCATGTTCCCAGGCAGGGTGTCTCAGGACACATCTTTGTATGCGACTTGGGTGGGTAGAAAAGAAGTCATTTTGCTTGTGATGCTTGCAAGGGCAGGGCAGGTGTTTTTGTAGCTCATGGCACACTGTTGCTAATCTTCTGGCTCAAACCCTTGGTGTGCCAGACCCACAACTCTTCCACCTTGCCCTGGATCCTCCTTCAGCTTCTCCGAGTCTTGGGCCAGTGTGCTCTTAGCTCCTTGCTAAGGACGCCAGCTTCTCCTCCAGAAGACATTGGGAAGCAGTGACAGCTGGCTTGGAATCCAGTCCATTGCTGTGGGGATGCAGAGTGCATGGCCCCAGACTGTCCCTTTCTCCCCGTGTCACGTCCACCTTCCTTTCTCCACTGCCCGCATGCAGACTTTATGCTCCAGCATCAGACAGGAAGACAGGAGCCCCACAGAGGCTGTTTAGCCAGATCTCACAACTGTGTAAAACCAAATTCCTATAAGATATACATATATATACCTCCCAGGGGCTCCATTTCTCTCACTGAACCCCGACCAATAATCAGACACACTTCGTGAAACCAGGGACTCAGAAATTCATGGATCTAGTTTTATTTCTGCCAATTCTAGTCTTGACAATTATTTTACCCTTTTAGGCTTCAGTTTATTTAAAGTATGTAAGTTTTACCAAGGGATCCATTTACATCCCATCCCAACTCAGAGGCTATCAAACCGCCGAGGTATGCCAGGTGCTTCAGCAAGAACCCTCTAACTGCAGTGAACGAAGGCTTTGTTATGACTTCATTCATTTCCACGTTATCGCCAGCCCTCAACCTCCAAGTTTGTGTGACAGCACTGCCAGCTCAGGTCACAGTGTGACCTTTCTATTCCAGAGCATCATTGTGGAGAGAAAGTTCACCTACAAAGGGCAGTGTTTGAAAATGGAGGTGCTGGGCAGGGCTCAGAAAAGATAGGGTGAGAGGAGTGTGGATGTACTTGGGCCCATCATTTAAGGAAACACTCACACTGAAGGTCATGCGTGCAAGGGCAGTGTTTATACCACCCTGAGACCGAGCGTCTCCTTAAATTTTACACCGTAGGTCCTCACTCACCTGCCCTGGCCCCAGTTCTGGTTCTGGAGTCAGACCACCGGGACTGAATCAAAGTTCCATCGCTTGCAAATTGATCTTCTGCAGGTATTTAATCCCTTTTAGTCTGCTTCCTGATCTCTACAAAGGGGATAATCACAAGACATATTACAAAGCTGTTTCAGAGAGGAAATACAATGGTATATGCAGAACAATTAAAAGAATTCGTAGAGCGTGGTTAAGGATCAATAAATGCTAGCTATCCTTACTTTTATTTGTATTCTATTGAAATATTAGAGGTATAGAACCATGCTTCACACATGGTTGAAATTCAATAAATATTGACTTAATTAACAATGAAGAGAAATGATGGATGCAGGGTGGATGGATGGATGGATGGATGGGCAGAATATGTTTTCCGAGTTCAGTTTCCCTGAATTTCCCCTCAGCACTTGAGAAAAAAATAGACAAAACACAGGGAACCATCATTGATCCATTATTGATGATTATTTTTAAGCAGAGGAAATCACTTAGAAGGTGCTTTTCTGCCCATGACTGGGTTTGGGGCTGTGACTGGGAGCAGCGGGTGCCTCCCTTCATTCATGGATTCCTTCCAGGTAAACGAGGCAGACACTGCAGTTTGAACCCCCCCCCCCCACGCCCCAGTGTCTTTTATTCTATGGTCATTTTTATACAAATAACAGTCCCTTCCCACTCTCCTTATGGGAGCATGCCCCCACTTGTTGTTTTGGTTTTGTTTATTTTGAGAGAGCAGAGAGACAGACAGACAGACAGACAGAATCCCAAGCAGGCTCCACACTCTCAGCACAGAGCCCGATGCAGGGCTCGATCTCATGAACCACGAGATCATGACCTGAGCCGAAATCAAGAGTCAGACGCTTAACCGACCGAGCCACCCACGTATCCCTGGTTTGTTTTGTTTTTAAGGGATCCAGTCTCTCTTAGCTGAATTACAAAGCTAACTTGAAAATACAGAACACTGCATAAAAGTGGAGGGCACGGTGATGTCTTGAGGACCAGTTCTACAAATCTGCCTCTTTTCTTCAGTCCCTCTCTCCTGGGTCAGAATAAATCTTTGTGTAAATCAGGCTCAGGGCCAAGAGTCTCCAAGACGCCAGCAAGAGGTTGACAACAAGAGAAAGAATGATTCTTACCAAAATAATTTACTGAGTTTCTTTCTCAGGCAGTATGTATTATCAAGGGTGGTTTAATTTTCTCAGTTCTAATGATGTCCCATCTACACAGGAAGACAGAGAAGAGGAGACAAGGCTTGTGGTCTCCTTATATATAAGACCTCTGACAAGCAAGAGAGGCCGTGCTAGACTGACTCCAAAATTCAAGTCCAAAACAAGAATAGCTGGGATGTCGTCACTGTGTCCAGAAGGCCTACAAAGAAGACTGAGGAGAGAACTCTCTCTCTCTGCTTCAGTGTGTCAGGGGCTCTGGAGGAGGCCCGCATAATGGCCATGCAATCATAAAATGGAATTAACATTGATCAGCGGCTTACAATTTGCCAGGCACCAAGCTTTTTTTTTTTTTTTTTTTAATTTCATTTAATCCTTATACAAACAAATATGATAAGCATCAGAGGCAGAGAGAGGTTAAGTAACTTTCCCAAGGACACACAGCTAGAATATTGCCCTATTTTACTTCAGGTCTAGAGGACTCAATAATGAGATTATGTTAGTTTGGAATATTAGCCAAAAAAAAAAGTAGAATTATAAAGACAGGCCCCAAATAGTTCTTCATGCTTTGGAAAAGGCAAGAAATCTCACAAAATAGAATTAAACTGTGAAAAATATAAAGTTTAGGTTAAAAAAAGTACTAATAGAAGCACATAGAATATATATCATTGATACAAACATACAAATTATATGAAAATAGGGCTGCCTGGGTGGCTCAGTCAGTTAACCATCTGACTCTTGATTTCAGCTCAGGTCATGATCTCATGGCTGGTGAGTTCCAGCCCCGAGTTGGGCTCTGCTGATTGTGAATCCTGCTTGGGATTCTCCGTCTCCCTCTCTCTCTGCCCGTCCCCTGCACATGCTCTCCCTTTTCTCAAAATAAATAAACTTAAAAAAACACAGATTATATGGATATATAACAGAATATTATGTAATGTGTGATAGAATGTCCACTTTTACATATTATATAGAAAATATATTCTGATAATAATACAAATACTATACAATATTCTGATACATTTTTATTGTATATGTGATATTTAAATATTGCTATAACAATACTGTATTTACATATAAATATTTATACTATATAATATAAAATAATGCTAATTTTAAATATTATACATAATATCATTTAAAAGAATACACAAGCATGTTCTAAATAAATTAATAGTACATTATATCAAATATATAATAAAAGAATATACAATGGAAACAGACAGAATGGAAGAGATTTTTGTCAACTGCTTTACCGCAACTCATATAAAATATGCTTAAGAACATGGCTTATGTGGGGGTGCCTGGGTGGCTCAGTCAGTTAAGCGTCAGTCTTAGCTCAGGTCATGATCTCACAGTTCGTGAGTTTGAGCCCTGCATCGGGCTCTGTGCTGACAGCTCAGAGCCTGGAGCCTGTTTCTGATTCTGTGTCTCCCTCTCTCTCTGCCCCTCCCCTGCTCGCTCTCTCTCTCTCTCTCTCTCTCTCTCTCTCTCTCTGTGTGTGTCTGTCTCTGTCTCTCTCTCAAAAATAAATAAACATTAAAAAAACAAAGAACATGGCTTATGTGAAGGATCAGTTGTTACCTAGAAGATCATGTACCCCCAGAAAAATAGCTGCCATTTTTAGCTGCATTATTAGAAGTGGAGCAATTTTGAAAAGAAGAGGAGATGACAATTGTTCAAAACTTACCAGCCATGATATTTTGTTTGGTGTGATATGTTCACTTCAAAGTCCAGCGCTTTAGGGATGAACAGAAACCTGGCTGTCCACTGCCCTCCCTGTCCTTTTCCATGATATACGCCACCTTCTTCCCCCCTGCTTAGCTCACTGAGCATTTAATCTCCAGTGAATTTAGTCGAAAGGGACTATCACTTAGAGCAGGATGGATGCAGGGTGTGAGGCGGCCCTGGGCAGCCATGAGGTTGGGGGACAGTTTTGGAGAAACATCCAGGGATTAACTTTCTCTCTGAGCGGTGGGTGTGGAAAACAGGGTGAAATGAGAGTGAAGAAGGTTCCCATCTTCAGGCAGGATTCCAGACCTCCAAATGCACTGGCAAAGACCAGTGAACTGCCATGACCCTGGGTTGGAGACCAGAGATTCTAGCCAAACGACAAAGAATGATAGGGACAACCGACAGAGAAATCCCTCCAGTTCCTGAGAAGGCTCTTTGAACTGAATCTTAACAAATAATACCCTAAATTATTTTGGCCTTGAAACTTCAGAAGCAGCATGAGGAAAAAAGTAGAGAGGTCACTAATAGAGGGTTGATGCACATTCCATAGTAAGAGATGTACTTTCTAGTGCAGGCAAAGTTTAACACAGCACAGGAAATCTGGAAAAAGCTCTGAATCACTTAAAAACGCTGATGAATTCTTACCAAAAATAGCTTACCTGGTTCTCCAGATCTGAAACTACTCTGGGGAGAAAGCCAAACAAATTCAAAATGCAAAAGCATATGGGAATGAATAAATTGAACAGACTCTAAGGTGTACCATCAATGTTCTTCAATATGGTTCCTTTATTTTTATTTTCTTCCAATTTTATTGAGATATAATTGACAACACTATTTAAGGTGTACGACATAATTATTTGACATTCCTACATGTTATGAAATGATTGCCACAATGTTTAGTCAACATCTATCACCTCATCCAGTTATAAATAAAATGTTTGCCTTTGTGATGAGAACTTTGGGGATCTACTCTCAAAGTACCACGCTGCATAGTGTTAACTGTAGTCATGTTGTAGATTATATCCCCAGTACTTATCTGTCTTATAGCTGGAGGCTTGTACTTATGACCACTTTCACCCAACTCTCCTGTACCCCTGCCTCCAGTAACCACAAATTTGATCTCTTATTCTATGAGTTTGGGTTTTTTTTAAGATTCCACATAGAAGTGAGATCATATGGTATTTGTCTTTCCCTGACTTAGTTTACATACTGTAATGCCCTCACGGTCCATCCATGTTGCCACAAATGGGAGCATTTCCCTTTTATGGCTGCATAATATTCCATCATACGTATACCACATTTGTTTTCTCATTCATCCGGCAATGGACGCTTAGGTTGCTTCCAAGTCTTGGCTGTTGTGAATAATGCTTCAGTGAACAATGGGTGTAGATATCTCTTCAACATAGTGACTTCCTTTTCTTCAGATGCATATCCACAGGTGGAATTGTTGGATCACATGTAGTTTTATTTTTAATGTTTTAAGGAAACTCTATGTTGTTTTCCATAGTGGTTTAAATTCTTTAAAGGCAGCTATGGAGTCCAATGAGAATACCTGCTGTCTGATGACATCAGCTCATATGGGCACGAAGACCGTGGAGTGTGGAAAGCGAAAGGCTAGTTTCAGAAAGAACTAAGAAAGGGGTTAAGTCCTACATGGGAACAATTCCTACGTCCGCAATACAGCATCTCTCAGCCACTTGAAATCAACTCTGAAGACAACGTCATGTCCTACATACCAAGAGTGGCTGCTATTGTGGGGCTCATAGATGAGGACGGAGAAGACGGAAGAAGGCATCCCATTGAGAAAAGGGTATTCTGATGGTAACAAGTTTCCCTTAAGCAAATCTGGATATGGCAGGCAGTAAATATGAAACGCTCCCCCAGATTTTTACTAATCCATGAGGTGGCCTAATTGGGTAAATTATGGGGCCTTTCATGAATATAGGGACTAGAAGAAGAGGAAGAAGAAGAAGGAGAAGAAAAAGAAGAAGAAGAAGAAGAAGAAGAAGAGGAAGAAGAAGAAGAAGAAGAAGAAGAAGAAGAAGAAGAGGAGGAGGAGGAGGAGGAAGAGGAGGAGTTTTGTGGAGAAAAATAAATTCTATTTTAGACTTACTGAATTCACTTATGATAGGCATCAGCAACTTTTTTTCTGCAGAGGGCCAGATAGTAAATATTTTAGCCTTTGTGGGCTGTAGATGGTCTCTGTCACGTGTGTGTGTGTGTGTGTGTGTGTGTGTTTACAACTCTTTAAAATTGTAAAAAAAATTTTTTTAAGTGTTCTTAACCTGAGGGCTATGCAAAAATAGACAGAGGAATGGATTGGGGCCACAAGGTATAGTTTGCTAGCTCCCAACTTATGATTACCCCAGGTGAGGATGGCCAGTAATCTATTGAAAGAATTTCTTGAGTCTGAGGTCAAGATTTTCAGGCAGATTGACAGAGAGAGAGGGAGACAGATAGATAATTATTTAGATGGATAGATGATAGATAGATAAATAGATAGATGACAGACGATTGAGATGTAAATATGTATATAAATATCTGTGTATCCATATATTTTTACACATGCATCTTTATTTATAAAGATACATATTTATACATCTCCCTTTCTGTCTACACACATACACTCTTAGTTATCATCAATAGTTCAGTTAGAATGATAATGATAGGTAGGTAATTCCACAAAAAACAATGCCTTCAATCTAAACACTATATTTCCAAGTTTGCTCAGCAAGCCTGGTTCTACTAGATGGGAGCTCAGAAAGAAACACAGACTGTAAGCTAACTCTCCTCATTTGGGCAGGCTTTGTCTTTACTGCCTCTCTCTGGGAGCACCTTCTTAACCAACTCACCCCCTTAACTCTTAGCAACTTTGGAGTCTATAATACAGTGTTGTTGACTATAATCACAATGCTGGGCATTAGGTCTCCAGAATATATTTTTTGACTTGACTGCAGGTCTGTACCCTTAAACAACACCTCCCCACTCCCTCCACCCCTCCAGCCTCTGGTAAACACCATTCCACTCTCTGCTTTTACGAGTTCAGCTTTCTTAGATTCCACATATAAATGAGTTCATACAGTATTGGTCTTCCTCTCTTTATTTCACTTAGCACAGATGCCCTGAAGGCCCACCAATGTTGTCACAAATGGTGACATTTCTTTCTGTCTTATGGCTGAATAATATTCCACTGCGTGTGTGTGCACGCGTGCACGCACGTGTGCACATCACGTTTTCTTTATCCATTCGTTGACAATGGACACTTAGGTTGTTTCTATATCTTGCCTACTATGAATAATACTGCAATGAACATAGGTGTGCAGATATCTCTTGGAGACCCTGATTTTGATTCCTTCAGATATATATCTGGAAGTAGGATACCTGGGTCACATGGTCATTCAATTTTTAACTTTTTGAGGAAGCTTCATGCTGTTCTCCACAGTGACTGCACCAACTTACATACGAGTAAGTGAACCATGCAGTTTAGCTCAAGAGACTCTCTGCTCATAAGCCTCACAATCAAATGAGTGAGGTTTAAAAGTCTGACAGACCTGGACTTGCCTCCTTGGGCCTGTTGCGTGAGCATGCCGAGTCTTTTTTCATTCATCTGGGAAATGGCCATCTCTCACATGGCGGTCAAAGGCAGTAAACTGGCGCTACAAAGCCCTGAGCAAAGCTTCTCCGTCAGTACCAGCTAGTGGTGGTGTTACTGGGGCCACAGTCCTCCTGAAGCCGCACAAGTGCAGCGGTCACTTAGATTTCTAGTTCTCTGACTGCTACACTGTGGGTCCTCCCTCCATTAAATTTTCCTCCACCTCAAACTTCCTTACATGTGCTTCCTCCAAAGTGCTTCCTCCAAAGCATGCCGTCCCAGTTGAGTTCCCCCATCAGAAAGATCAAAGCTCTCCTGCTGAAGTCTCCCTTTCCCCCAGCAGGAAACCAGCAGGGCTGAAGTCAGCTGTGCCCACCAGGATACACTTCCACGCCCTATTTGCAAGTACAGACAAAGGCACCCCTCAGCAGCAGCACCCAGCGACTCGTCCTCAGCAACCTGTGGCCGACAAGTTTGGTTGCACGTTGCTCCAAAAGTCCATCCTTAAGATTCGAGTTTTGAATGGAAAGGAATATGAGCTTTATTCTGTTGGCCGGGGGAGAAGGTGGACTCTTGCCCCTCAAAGGCCAACTCCACGGTTTCTGCCTGGACCAGAGATTTATAAAGGGGGTTAGGGCAGTTACATCAGTTAAGGGAGTGCAGTGGTCTGTAACATCTCTTGATGACATGCAGGCACCATGGTGCCAGCTACAGATGTCATTTCGGTGCTCAGAAGTTTCGACAGAGGGTCTGGTTCCTTGGTGCCAGTGGGGGTGGGGAGGGGGAGAGGGGGGGCGGGTGGCCCGGGGCAGGTTCAGAAGCTCTGGTGAGGGGCAGAAACGCTCTATTCTTTCTATCAAGAATGCATGATCTATTGCTATAGGAAGAAAGGCTTAGTTAATCAATCATGCAGGCTAGGAGGGTTTGCTAAAGACTCCTAGGTTGGCCAGAGGAGCGGAGGCCAACGTCTAAGCAGTAAATCCGCCGATGCCAGAACACTGCAGGAGAGATGGGCAGCACTCAGCCTCCAACCATGAGGTATAGGTTTTTTTCTTGCATTGATGTCTTCAAATTGTGCCTAGTGTCTCTGAAAATCTCAAGATGGATTTTTCTTAAGTGCCAGATTTCGGTGTTTGCTTAAATATTTAATATACCTTAAATCTTGATAATAATTGTTTCAGGCATCTTAAATTTTGCAGCACTTCCAGACACACACAGGCTCTCCCCAGGGGAAGACTTTAGAAATCCTAAGCAAGAAGTAGCTACAGCCTGGAGCGGGGAAGAAAAGGTACAGAGGCTTTGGGGGAAGGGGGCAGAGTAAAGGTATTTCATTCTGTGGCTGGTGAATTTTCATCAGTGAAGGATGCGGACCAGATGGAAATGTTCTTACAAGCTTTTGTTTTTCTGTTTTTCATTTGAGAGGAAAAGCTTGGGGTTTTTTGATTTTATCATTTTTAAGGGAAGCGCACTCTTTATAAGCTCAGCACTGGATGCCCTAATAAAGGATGGGCTGAATTTAATGAATTCTTTCCTGAAGAACCACAGTTGGGTACTAAACCAGAATCCACATCTCTGAGGTTCCCCGGAGCCTCCAGAGAAATTGGCCTTGAACCATCTGGTACCCAAGCTTTCCTTTTCTGTTTGGCTTGTGGTCTTTGGTTTGTGGTCTCGGTGGTCTTAAAAAAACAAACTGGGGCGCCTGGGTGGCTCAGTCAGTTAAGCGTCCGACTTCAGCTCAGGTCACTATCTCGCACTCCGTGAGTTCCAGCCCCACGTCGGGCTCTGGACTGATGGCCCAGAGCCTGGAGCCTGCTTCGGATTCTGTGTCTCCCTCTCTCTCTGCCCCTCCCCCGTTCATGCTCTGTCTCTCTCTGTCTCAAAAACAAATAAACGTTAAAAAAATTTTAAAACAAACAAAACCAAGTAGAATCATGAAGGACTTTTTTCAGGGTAGAGATACTGTGAACACACTACAGAACTTTGGGAAAATGCCAGTTAGTCTAAGGGAAAAAATTCAATCTTATACCACCTAACCAAGCAGAAATAAAATACTTCAACACTGGATATATATGTACTTTATTAACAGATTTGGGGGAAAATCTTTTCAAAGTTTCATCTTACCTTTTCACTTAGCACTATATTGTGTTATTACTATTAAAACAATTTCACTATCATGAGTATCGAGGCTTTCAAATAATGCTGCAAAATATAGATGTATCATGATTTCTTCCTTGTTTTCCTTGGTTCTTTCTTCCCTCATTCCATCCCTCCTTCCTTCCAGATTCCTTACTTTATAATCAAATTTATGCATTCACACCATTTAAATAGTCACCATGATCTACCAGGAGGGAGGAAGAGCAGTCCCCACCCCCACCATCCCACCTTATTCCCACACCTCAGAGGCCACCAGTAATTATTTTAGTAACAACTGTGCTATTTATCGCCATGTACTTAAATAATATGCTTCCACTGGAAGTTCCCGATTTTTTAAATTTTAGTCATTTTCTATGTTTTCCACCATAGATTCCCCCCCAACACCAACACACACACACACACACACACACACACACACACACACACACCTACACACCTTTCCTCTCCTCCATTCTCCCATCCCAATATCACTTTGTGACTTGGGTTAGACTGATCTTCGGTATTTGGATTATCACAACCACATAAACCCTGTTCACAAATGAGCCATGTCTTGTTCTGCAGTGCCCTCTCTTTTTCCTGTATTTTGGTTCATTTTTTCTGAAGTTAAAGGAAACAAACAAACAAAAGTTGTTTCGTTCTTTGTTTCTTTTACTTTGGTTTCTAAGTACTTACCACCATCTCAGCCCCAAGTTCCATTCTAGTTGAATAAACTTCCTCTCCATATTTTCAAGCCTTAGGCAAGCTCTCATTGTCACATTTCTGTGGAAATCACTCACACAACCTTTGACCTGCTCCTGTCTACCCTGGCGGTGAAGTATAGAGATTTCCCTTCCCCCACATCGGGGTTTTCCCTTCACCTCCCTCTTATGGAAGACCTTCTCTTACATCGGGTCCTGTGTTTCCTAAATCCCATTTCTTTCTTTACTACCTGGATTTACTCCTAATTGTGATGCGGCATCTCCTCCCAGTTTCCCGAGGAACAGTGTCTGTAACATAAATTTCTTGTTGCCAGGTGTGGAAGGGTCATCACACTTTCTTCACATTTAAATGATTATTTGGCTAAGTGTAGAATTCTAAATTTAAAATTATTTTCTCACAGTTGTTGGAAGGCATGTCTCCATTGCCTTCTAGCTGTTCGTGCCGTCACGGCCTGGTTTCCGTGCTTGAGGAAAGAAACAAAAAACCCTCACTACATGTTACAACTCACCTCCCATACCATTCTCCAATTGCATCTCTACAGAGAAATCCCCTCCTTTGCCATAGGGGCTCCAGGACCTCTGTGAACATGCTTCTCTAAGACAAATCGAAGTGGGGTGTCCCTTTTTTCTGGGCCATCCCTTCATCTTCATCCATTGAGCGGCTATGACAAAATACCACAGGTTGGGTAGCTTATCAACAATAGAAATTCGTTCTCACATTTCTGGAGACTGGAAGCCCAAGATCAGAGTGCCAGCCTCGTCTGGGCATTCCACTCAGACGTGGTCAAGTGGCCAGGCCCTAAACCTGTTGCTGTGTACATCTGTTCACTCACATCCCCCAAATGTTTGCTTTTCTTCCCTGACAGTGAAATCACCAAACCTTCTCCGGAAAATACCTTACTACAACTGAAATGCCATTTCACCTGGAATTCATATGACAAAGGGTGTTCCTTAGATGATTTGGAAAACAGAGTGTGTGATCATCTACAGTTTCTAAACCAAGAATTCAAAACAATCTGTTTGCCTATGTTAAACACCTCAGAGGCCAGCACAAGGAGGTTCCGGAATACTCACAGCAAGCAGAAGGGACAGGCCCGCCAAAGCAAAATCAGAAGTCTGGTCACCTGGGGAAACTACGCCTGGGTGTATTATCACGTGAGCAGGCTTCCAGAAACTCCGTCTTATGTTGACAAAGTGGGAAATGGCTTTGCAGTCCATGCCAAACAATGTCTATCAACATCTGCAGATTGGATGCCGCTACAGGGCAAAAAGCAGACAAACACAGAGGTCAAGGAAGTATACCAGGAGCTAGATAAGAGGAGCTGCGGGGGGTGAAGCGTCCTGCGTCACTTTAAGAGAGTTGTCGAGTTGAATATCAACCTTCCTCAAGCCTGCTCGGACCTTGTCTGCCTCTCTGGCATAACGGGGCAGGACAATAAGGCAGAGTATTACTTCCAGAAGGAATTCAGCAAGGATCTGCCTCCAGCTGAGAGACAAGTACTCCACCTGTGCTACAGAAACTTCTGGCAATACCAGAGGATGCCCGAGGATGACGCCATCCACCACCACCTGGATGGCTTGAACATCAACGGGACCTCCACCAAGAAGGAAAAGCTGATCATGAACCTAAGAAAAATGGCCAAAAAAACCAACTCTCTGAAAACACCTCTGATGCCGTGGGTTGGCAACTGTCCAGATTCATCCGTGAGCTGAACGGAAAGCGGCGCCTGCTGGTCAGTCCACCCTCGGACCCTGGCAGATCAGTGCCCCCTGCTCCTTGGGCTGAGAAGGGCAGTAAGGAAATGACAGAGGAGCAGAAGGCCGTAGAGAGAGTCCATGACTGGGCCTCAGGCCTTCAGATAGAGAAGACAGAGAGCAAGAGGGGAGGGGGATAGGAGGCCTGCTTAGGTGGTCACGCAGGGGAGGGGAACGGGGACACAGGGAGACACAAGAGCTGCAGTTCGCGGGAGCCCGGCCCGATGGCTGGGCCTCTTCATTTTGCTCTTTTGCAAATGGGGTCTCCCAAATTCTCCCATCCAGACCTGGAAATTCAGAATCACTTTGCCTCTGTCCTATGGATATTTTGAGCAAAAACTTCTTTGAGGGCAAGCGCTTGCTTTGAGACTGTGGGATTCTGGTTTATTCTCAGTTTGCCCCACCCAGGTTCCCCAGCTCTCGCCCAGCACCTTGCACACGGCCTCGCGTACAGTAGGCACTCAACACTGCTGAGGGAACGAGTGAAGACAACATCATTGAGGCTGGTCTTCTTTCCTCACTCGTTAAGCTCCAAAATGAATTCCATACAGGTCACAGTTTTAAATGTTCAAAAAATAGAAATCACACAATTTCTACAGGAATTCTCGAGAGGATGTTTTAAATCTCAGGGTCTAGAAGTGGTAAGTATGCAACAAAACACAAAAGGCAAAAAATATTAAGAAATTCAACCATATTAAAAACATGTTTCATAGAAGAAAGGCCTTCAGAAAGTCAAAATCAACGATAGACTTAAAAAATACTGTTTTAGGGGCACCTGGGTGGCTCAGATGGCTAAGCATCCGACTTCACTCAGGTCATGGTCTCGTGGTTCATGAGTCTGAGCCCCACGTCGGGCTCTGTGCTGACAGCTCGGAGCCTGGAGCTGCTGCAGATTCTGTGTCTCCCTCTCTCTCTGCCCCTCCCCCACTCACGCTCTGTCTCTCTCTCAAAAATGAACATTAAAAAAAGTTTTAAATACTGTTTCAATACATTACCAAGTAAAGAATTTCCTTCCCTAATGTTAAAATAACTCCTGCTGATCAATAAGGAAAAATCAACTCATTGTGAAAATAAGCAAAGGTCAGGAAATTAAAATGACTTAAATATGTGAAATGATTGCCAATGGCACTCTTATTAAGAGCCAAGCGGGGCGCCTGGGTGGCGCAGTCGGTTAAACGCCCGACTTCAGCCAGGTCACGATCTCGCGGTCCGTGAGTTCGAGCCCCGCGTCGGGCTCCGGGCTGATGGCTCGGAGCCTGGAGCCTGTTTCCGATTCTGTGTCTCCCTCTCACTCTGCCCCTCCCCCGTTCATGCTCTGTCTCTCTCTGTCCCAAAATAAATAAACGTTGAAAGAAAAAAAAATTTAAAAAAAAAAAAAAAGAGCCAAGCAAACCAACACTATGCAAGAGACCATCTCAGGTCAACCAAAGAAACACCTTTTGTAAGAAGGTACTAACATGGATGTGGGCAACCGGCTCCATCATGCATCACCGCTGAGATTCTAAATTGCATAGGTGGAGAGAATTTGCTGACGGCAGTTAAGCATATGTGAATCTTCACCCCAGCAATTCCCCCCATTAATTTATCCTGTATTTGCACATGCATGCAAAGACATATATACACAGATACTCAGGAAGCTGTGTTTATAATAATAAAGGACTGACCGTGACCCATCACTAGGGACTCATTAATTCAATTTCAATATTTCATATACGGAACAGCATGCAGCTATTATGAAAAATAAGGCAGTTCTAAATGTAAAAATATAGAATACTATCTGAGATATATTAAAAAATAGAAAAATAGGGGCGCCTGGGTGGCGCAGTCGGTTAAGCGTCCGACTTCAGCCAGGTCACGATCTCGCGGTCCGGGAGTTCGAGCCCCGCGTCAGGCTCTGGGCTGATGGCTCAGAGCCTGGAGCCTGTTTCCGATTCTGTGTCTCCCTCTCTCTCTGCCCCTCCCCCGTTCATGCTCTGTCTCTCTCTGTCCCAAAAATAAATAAACGTTGAAAAAAAAAAATTTAAAAAAAAAAAAATAGAAAAATAAAAGTTCAGAAGAGGCGTACAGTGTGCTAACATTGTTCAAAGGAAGGAAGGAGGGGTTGGAGGGAAAAAGGAAAAACTGTGCATAAAAAGTGCATAGAATATTTGGGAAAGGGTATATTTTGTGTAGGGTAGCTGCTAGAGAGGGAACGGGTTGTCTGGGAGTCTGTGTGGGAGGAAGACTTACTTGCAACTATATATATTTTTAAATTTTGAATTTGATACCCAGAGCATGTATCACTTAGCCAAATAAAGTATGCAACAAACAAAAGATGGTCATGCCAGAGTGCCATGACCACCCCACTGGTGTCCATTCTGCAAACCATTCTTACTGGGTACAAGCCACACTGATCAATGTTTGAAAATCTCTGCACATAATCGACTGGTCTCTGTTTCCAGGTTTTCCTCCACGTCTTCATCTCTACTCCCACCACCCACCACTCACCCCACAGCCAACAACTACAGCGTGTTCTGTAGCTCTCCTCACCAACCCGTCATGGCGTCCATCACAACCAATCTTTGAGAGCGTAACCATCTCCTGGACGTTTGCTCGGGCCGCTCTCCTCCACCTGTCCCTCTCTGCTGTCCCTTTCATCATCAAGTGTCCAGGAACGTACTTTTCATGCAACGAACTCTTCTTGAGCTCCCAAAAGGCATCAAGTAACGTGATGAATGAGAATGCACCGAGACGAAAGGCGCAGCTCCTCGGCAGTTCATGCTGCTGCACCGTGCCTCTGTCACCGCACGCATCCCCGCAGTTGTCCTTCCAGGTAAAGCAGGAAGAGCTTCATCCAAGCCGCGTGCTTTTCGGCATTGCGGCTTTCCCCTCTCTGCCACTAGAGGGACGAACTTCAACCTGCGATAAGATGGTCAACCCCAGAAAGGCGGCGGCCAGGGTTCATGTGAGGCTGTCCTGAGAGGGAGCGGCAATTTTAGCCTGTGTCGCTCGGCCTTGCGTGTTACGGGCATCTCTGCCTGCGGCCCTTTAGTAAGCGCAGGAGGAGTCCGAAGGATGGTGCAGAGTCTGGTTGGAAACCTTGAAGTAGCCACAGGCTTTGCTTCCAAGAGACCCAGCAGAGCAGCTGGCCAGAGACATGGCAAAGCTCCTGCTGCTAATTTGCAAAAAGAACCAGAAATCGATACACACACAGAGAAGCATTTCCACAAGTTTCCTCCGATGGCCCCTGCTGTACCCTATACCTTCGTGTGGCCTTTTCATCTCTCTTTTCACCTACCAATGCTTCCACGAAAATCGACTTTTAAAACTTCTTATTCTCAGAACCAGACCCTGACAGATATTTGAGGCATTCTTTGAAGGCATCGTGGCTTTGGATAAATGCTCTCCTTCGAGGGATACTATGGGGGATAAGCTTCGGAATCCCCGGGGCCTACAGCAATGGGTTAACAAGGCATAAACACAAAGTCATAAAATGCTCACACCAGATTGGCACTCCAAGAATAGGGAGGCACAAAGTTGCCAAGAACAGGGAGGTGCAGAGGCACCCCAAAATAGGGAGGGGGTGCTGAACCCCCAAAAATAGAGAGAGGCAAAGGCCTGAAATAGAATCGGCGCCAAGGTGCCCAACACACAGGAATAACGAGATTAGAGATTCAGGGTGAAAGCACCCCAAGTTTGGTACTACAGCAGAAAGCTGCTTTCATAGGAGAATAGGGCCAGGTCAGGTAAATTGGTGAATTGGACTTTGGACGACTGCACTGCAGGCAAAGCAGCCCGGAGTGGAGATGGTTAACAAAAGAAAAGGTGTCTTGTCAACCCTGAGGTTATTCCCTGTCTGTCTCATCCCCTAGGCTGGCAAAGATAAACAGGCGCGGTGCCTCCTGTCTGCTGTTAACAGCCTTCTACCCATCTGCCCGGCACCTGGATTTTGTTTTATAGTGACCCAAACCCCAAACACTGTATATCTTCAAAATCCCCTTTTCCCCCTCACATCCACAAGTTAATGTTCCTAGGTTCTTTGTCTCTTTGTACACACCCATCACGTTTGCAAGCCTTCTGATCTGAATAAATATGGGGCAAGGACCCTTATTCGGGGCTCTTGTCTTTTTCCTGGACATTAGCCATCTCTCTTTTTAATCCTGTGTCTGCTCTTTTGCTAGACAAAAGAGAACTTTAGACTTAGAGTCTACGACAGGATACTATCTGCAAAGGTTCCACTTGAGCACAGGAGTCTCTGGAGCCAACAAGGTGAAAACAGAACCCTAGCCCATGGCAGAGGACGTGGGGACAAAAGAGTTAATGTCACCAAGAGCCTCCCAGGGGGTGGAGCCAGGGATATGGAGAATGATGGTAAGGATCCCATCAGGGAGCAGAATCTGGGGCTGAGGAAGAAACTGCCACCATTTTCAGTTTAGAGAACCTCCCAAGTGCCTGTCCAGCAGACTTACGTCATCGCTTCTGACTCGTCACCTCTAGGCTTACTTCGTGTTCCCTTTCTTCAATTGGGACTGTTTACCAAGGCTATCGGGCCCCATCATTTGCACACAGCACACAGGAGTTATATAATCTTTTTCTCTAATTTTTTAAACTGTTCATTTATTTATTTTTGAGAGACAGAAAGACAGAGTGTGAGCTGGGGAGGTGTGAGAGAGAGGGAGACACGGATTCCAAAGCAGGCTCCAGGCTCTGAGCTGTCAGCACAGAGCCCAATGCGGGACTCAAACTCACGAACCATAAGATCATGACCTGAGCCAAAGTTGGACGCTTAACTGACTGAGCTCCTCAGGCGCCCAGGAGTTATCTAATCTTATCTAGTCCTTTAGGTTTTTTTCTCACCAGACCACAGGAAGTCACATCCCATCCATTGAGAGCAATGGTGCATCACTGAGAGATCCCTGAGTATAGCTGGGCTCAGTGGTTGCCTTGTCTCTGGACTCTCTTGGGAAAGGCCTGAGAATGTTCTGTGTTTGGGAAGAAGGGTACATTGTGGATATTCGGGGTGTGAAGAGTCCTCTAGCAGTCCTCTGTTGAACTAGCTACCAACTCTTCTAGGTGTACAAAACTTGAACATTCTCTACAGAGACATAGAATGAAAAAGAGGGCCTTTTTTTCTTTTTTTTTAAATCTCAAGAAAAACCTATAGAGTTTTGCCTTATGGAATTAAAAAGTATTTTTAGTATTTTTACTTACAGTCAAAACAGCATGTAGTTCTCAGACTTTAGCATGAATTAGAACTACCTGGAAGGTTTACTAGCTCGGAGATTGCTTGGCCCCACTCCTAGAATTTGAGATGCGTTTTGTCCAGGATGGAGCCTGCGAATTTGCATTTGTGGCACATCCCAGGGTGATGCTGATACTTTTTTTTTTTTAGTTTCTTTTTTTTTATATTGGTTTCAGGAGTAGAATTTTTTTTGTATTTTAATTTTTTTTTCAACGTTTTTATTTATTTTTGGGACAGAGAGAGACAGAGCATGAACGGGGGAGGGGCAGAGAGAGAGGGAGACACAGAATCGGAAACAGGCTCCAGGCTCCGAGCCATCAGCCCAGAGCCCGACGAGGGGCTCGAACTCCCGGACCGCGAGATCGTGACCTGGCTGAAGTCGGACGCTTAACCGACTGCGCCACCCAGGCGCCCCTATATTGGTTTCAGGAGTAGAATTTAGTGATTCAGCATTTACATATAACACCCAGTGCTCATCCCAACAAGTGCCCTCTGTAATGGCCATCCCCCATTCAGCCCATCTGCCATCCACCTCCCCTCAACAACCCTCAGTTTGTTCTTTGTGTTTAAGAGTGTCTTATGGCTTGTCTCCCTCTCTGTTTTTATCTTATTTTGTTTTTCCTCTCTTCCCCTACGTTCGTCTGTTGTGTTTCTTAAATTCCACATATGAGTGAAATCATATGGTATTTTTCTTTCTCTGACTTATTTCGCTTAGCATAATACCCTCTAGTTCCATCCATGTCATTGCCAAGATTCCATTCTTTTTGATGGCCGGATGCTGATACTTCTTGTGTCTGATGGCAACATGGGAACTAGAGCATTATACCACTTTGCACTTGATGTAGCCACTCAGGTGGCCCTCCCCACTCTCAGAACGGCAAACAAGGACTCTCTCTTAGTCTAGGCTGAGACAGGGACAGCCCTGACCCTGTATTCTGGACACAGACACATCAATAGTTGTAAGAGCCAGAATAATCACAACTCTCAGGGAGTTCAGTTTCATTTCTCTCAAAATAGAAATATTACCAGGAGAGACTTGGGTTTTCTTTTTCAGTTTCTATTTTGCATCCACACTGCATATTCTGACACTACCCCGGCTGCCAAAGCAGCTGGTACATCGTGTCATGAACCCATTATACAAAGCCACTGGCCGGATAGATTTCCAAAGAGTAGAACAATAGTTCCGGGCATTTCACAACACAGCTATAGCCTGCTTGCCCCCAACCTGCTACCCGTATAATAAGATTTAAACACTTCTGTCCAATAGTTTTCTTGAATGCAGATTCAATACAAACAACAAACTCTACAATGTTCCTAGTTTCCTTCTGCAGTGGTTCTTGTGCATCTAATGTGCATTTCTATAAATACATACTAGAACTGGTAACTCCTGAATGACACCTAAAAGTAAGGGTTTCCAACCGGGATAGCTTTGGCCGTGTGTCCTCATAAGAGGGCAGAGGATTGTCAACGAACCTAGCTGTTGCTTGCACCCACCCCTATGAATCCAAAGCCTACCATAAATAATGCTATCTCCAGGATGGAACTACCTGTCGTGGAGAATAGGTTTCACTCGTGCTCTGTGTAATTTCCCGGCCTCAGCGATGCCCGGTGCTGTTACCTCTTGTCCTCTTGGGTCTAGGCACACGGTAACCCCTTTGCGATCAAGGGTTTGAATGAGGAAAAGGCAAAGAAAGTAGCTGTCCTCCATCGTCACGAACCTCCGTGGCTGCGCATTGCAATGTGCGGGTGCTGGATACCGGGGCGACCCGAGGGATTTTAAATGTTGCGATGCTCAGGGAAGCCCACAACTTGCACGGGTTTGGCTTAGGTTAGTGATCTTGATGGGCGGATGGTGGATGGACAGAGGAGCTAAAGCTCCAGAAAAGGCAACATCAAAGATTTCCCTTCTGGTCTCTTTGGTTAATGATTTCAGCTCTCGAGTATGATAAAAAACTAGTGTGTACTTATCACGTGCCAGGCGTTATTCTGAGGACATCTCATGCTTTCACCCATTTGATGCTCACAACACCATTACGAGTTGGGAGGAGTAGTGGGATCCCCATTTCACAGGAGAACAAACTAATGCACAGGGAAACGTTCAATAATTTCCAGCATCACGGCATATACGTGGAGCCCGGGTTCAAATCCAGACAGGTGACATCAGAGCCCGCAGTTCCAATCGTTTAGTCATTCGTTCAGCCTCTACCCTTTGAATGCCTGCCACGTGCTGGGTATTATTGCAGGGACTGGAGATTCGGTGGTGAAGAAAACCAACACAACCCCAACCCTTACAGGGGTCTGTGGGCCACACTGGTGATAAGGGCGGGCAGAATGAGGATGGGTTAACATTACAGTAATGAAGCAGGGTGCTTGGTGCTTGATACGTGTATGCATCCTTCTCCACGCTGGGCTGCCTTGATGTCAGCTGATCTAGGACATCACAACAGTCACAAAGAGGAAGCTCTGACTCACTGCAGGGTGGGGCCGCGGGGGTGCTATAGGCTTGGCCCTTTCTCAAGGTTCATTTTCCCTAGGAGTCTTGCCAGTTTCACTTTCCAGTTTCAGTTTCTCTTTCCTCAAGCCAACTGCGGGAGAAAGCGAGGTAAAGAAACCAGGTGATGCTTCCATATATAGGTCTCCTTAGCATCTCTCTGAGGCAGAGGAGGAAGATTTCCGGAGAGCACAGTGGCCTGAGCTGCAGCCTTTCAGAACAGTTGAGAAGTGCCCCGTGATCATGAGGTAAAGATTCGCCTGCTCTGATCGTGTTGAAAATGTCCAATCAATCTCGTTGTGAAATGCAAATCCTATACAGCCATGCCCTGAAACACGAGTTCCCGATTTGTTTTGCTTTAGTGTTTGCCTGTAGCCTTGCTGCGCATCTGTCTGTAGTCGTGTGTTTGTCTTACCGAAGCTGGCTGGTTTATTTCTGTTATTTTCTGCCCCACGCAGTCAAGCTTTGTTAGGGCGTCTCTCCCAGGGAAGCTGACAGCTGAGGTCCAGAGGAGGGAGGGAGTGGGGGAAAGGCAGAGAGAGAGAGATGCTTTATCAGGCAGGTGCTTCATGTAAAGATGGATCTGGGGGAATTGCTCCTGTAGACTCTCTTTTGTTTTGAAAGGATTAAGTGGGGGCTTTTAATAGGATACTTATTTAATGAACAATCTCTTTTGGACAGATATTGTTAAAATGTACTCTGGGTAGCAACCCCAGCTCATGCTAAGCTAGATTTTACTTTTAATGTGCTCATTCATCTCAGATTTGTATTAGGGCTGGTAAAATGTATTCATTCACTCAATAGAAATATATTTTACCTCCAAATGCTACTGATTAGCTAGAGTCCTTCTCTCTGAAGTATGAATTGGAGGCAGGGTGCTTGGAGAAAATAGCCCCCACCTCAAAAATGCTCTCACACCTCAGAAACATAAGATTTCCCGGGAAGGAAGAAGGGTAGGAAGGGAGATTTCTGTTTTCTCCAGCGTGAGGGTGGGGTGAACAGACTAGATGCCTATGCCTCAGGCCTGGGAGCTCCAGAATCTGGAGACACCCACCCCGGCACTTACTTCCTAGGGGATACATTGCCCTCCTTCTATAAGTTTTCTGCTCTCTCTTCTTGAAATGATATTATTTTCTGCTCCTCTACATGTGTGTCTGATAAGAAAGAGAAAGATTTGATCTATTTCCAGATGTCTGTTTGAGAGTAACTCAGAATATTTAGAAATATTTCTTAGAATTTCAGCGTGGTCTCTCTTAGAGTCTTCCCCTTAAGAACACAGACCCATCAGTATCTCTCCTAATTGTCTTTGGTCCCTTAGCTATGGGCACTGTCACCAGGCACTGGCCCTGCACTCTAAGGTAGTGGTTCTTTAATTTGAGCATGCATGAGATCTAATTGGAGGGCTTGCTGAAGACCATTCCTGGGCTCAAGCCCCCACTTCAGATTCGGATTTGGTAATCCTAGGTTGAGGTCCAAGGATGTCCATTTCTAACTGCTCTAAGACACTGGTAACGGCATTGGCTCTGAGCCCAGTAAACAACCATCACCGTGGCTTTCATCCAGACCAGAAGCAGGGGAAGAAAGTGTTGTGTGTATACAGTTGGTGCTTCTAGAGGTATCAGGAGCATAATTTTCACAAGTCTGAATCCAGGAAGCAAGTGTCTGGAACCAGCTTCTGATTCACTGGTAGAAATAAAAGCCCATAATCACACAGTGAAATTGGATGCTTTTGAATGGCTGCTCAAAGGGATTTTACCTAAGTGTGTATAGTAAGTGCCTCTCTCCTGCAAATGCACAATTGACCATATGCTTTATATGTTGGCAATAATTTCAACTGTATTCACTCTGTTTCTTTTATAGAATGAGAAAGCTGCTAAAGAGCTTACGTGCTAAGGGAATCTTCCTGAAACCTTTTTGAGAAGGAAAATAGATCAGGTCGGACGTGAACTTTTCAAGGGGAGGCTGCTGTCATTACAGTGACAGAAACCACACCAGACACTCTCCTGGGCTCACACACATATACATGTGTGTGCGCGCGTGCGCACACACACACACACACACACACACACACACACCCATATTACATCAAGAGGCTCAGACATCCTGGCTTTTCACTAAGACCTATCCGGGGCTTTGAAAGGACAGAGGGTCCTTCCCCAAGCAGGAACTCCTACCCATTTTCCTTCATCTCTTCTGTTTATTCTACCTGGGGTAGTTGAGTCTCCATCTGATTCAAGTAACAGAAATGAACAGGGACTGATTTAAAGTTCCTGGAAGGGTTCACAGGACCCACACACATGACTAGAGCCAGCCACTGTTCTAGAGGGCCAGAACAGGACAAAGGAGAGCTTGGGAGCCCCAGAGTCTCTGTCCTGTGCATGTGTATCCAGTCACAGCCACTCCATTGTGTGCTGCAGATCGTGGACGCCATGACACCTCCAGTGTGCACGGTGCTCTCTTTGACTCCAGAAAACCAGCTCCCTTGCACTTCCATTTCCAGCTTCCACTTGAGTTTGGGTGCCCAGCCCTGATCTAGTCATCAAATTGGGGGATGGGGTGGGGGAGGGTATCAAAAGTGAAAGATAGGGGACAGGAAGAAAATGGAGGAATATAATCTTCCATTTGGACAACATTTCAACAGCGGTATTTGCCACGTTATGTAACTTCCCAGATATCTACTGCTTGTCTATGTCAGAATTCGTAACATTTAGAATATCAGCTCCTCATAAAAGGGTTAATTAACATATACCCTGAAGAAAAAAAAAATTTTTTTAAGTGAGAAAGAGCAACATTTCAGAGACTCCAATACATAGGCAATGCAGAGAAACGATTTGGGGCAGTTGATGATTTTTAACCTTCTCATCGCTGAAGTTATCTAAGATGGGGTTTTGGGGTGGAGAGTTTTTATTTTATTTTATATTTTATTTTATTTTATTCCATTCTATTCCATTCCATTCCATTTTAAAGAACTAACACTGAAGGGAATGGAAAATTCTTCCAGAAGAGTTTCAAAAGTACCTTAAGGGAAAAGGAGCATTTCCCATAACAGAAGATGCTAGCTGTCTTCTGAGCCTCCTCCCAGAGCTGCACTTCTAACACCATGAGTGAAAGCAAACCATAGGAGAGGAAAAATAAAATTTCCAAAGATAATTAAAGCAACAAATGCAAAATTTTTAATAGACCAACACAATGGGAGCTGTTAAGAACAGAAATCTCCAGACTAAGAAATAGAGGTGGGGGTGGAGGGGAGAAAAAAATGGTTATATTTTATTCCAAAATAAAAATTTAAACCATTGCTAGCATATATAATAAAATTAAGGGGTAGAATAATACAAAAGCAGAAGAAGTAAGAATTTAGAATTATTGAAATACAATTTAAATGGTTAAAATGTAAAAGTGCAGATAAAATGAGGACAGAGAATGCTGAATTAATAAAAAGACAAGACAGGGGCACCTGGGTGGCTCAGTTTGTTAAGCATCTGACGTCAGCTCAGGTCATGATCTCACAGTTTGTGAGTTTGAGCCCTGTGTCGGGCTCTGTGCTGACAGCTCAGAGCCTGGAGCCTGCTTCGGATTCTGTGTGTCCCTCTCTCTCTGCCCCTCCCCTGCTCATGCTCTGTCTCTCTCTTTCAAAAATAAACATTAAAGAAATAGTAATAATAGTAATAATAATAGTAATAAAATAAAAAGACAAGACAAAGCCAATGGGATTAAAAAAAAAAGTTTGGATAAACAAAGAAAATCAATTAAGGATATATGGAAAACTTAAATAATAAGATAGCCTATAGAAAGGAATACTGCTAAAAAGGACAGACGAAGAACTAAGGAACTAAAACGACAGGGGACAAAATGCAGCTGAACTTCAGAGGGATAATAAGATTAAAATCAAGCCGGCAAAACATTAAAAGAATAGTCCATTCTAAAGCTAACATCTTCAAAACACGGAAGTAAATGCTAGGTAAGATGAACAGAAACATAAAGTAATCAAATAGCCTTTCTTCAAAACCGCATCAGGTCCACCGTGGGCTGGAATCCCTTCCCCCAGGCTTGACCCAGCACTACCTGATGGAAACCACCTTGTTCAGGGAAACCCAGCCCCGGGCTCAGAGCATCCCTCCCCCAACTCCACCACTGCCCTCTCCCTAATTCCTCTGCCGCCCACTCACCCAATCCCCGAGTCTCTGTGCATTTAATGCATAGGCCAAAATATAGAAAGAAACAAACAGGAAATATTGTTCTCTTTTGAACGGGGTGAACACCCTTGAGGAGGAGAGGAGAGTTGTGTCTGCCCTGCTCCTGGAGAATCCGTGCTGTGTCTCAAAGTGTCCATCTCTCTGTTTCGCCCTCCAGCGAGACCACCAGAAACACCCTGGAGAGCTGTCTGCGGCAACTTAAATGCCATTTCACGTGGAACTTGGTGGAGGGAGGAAAGTCGCTGGATGACTTTGAAGACGAGGTATGTGACACGACGGAGTTCCAGAACAACGAATTCAAAGCCACGGTGTTCAACATACTGGCCTACATAAAACACCGCAGAGGCCACGATGAGGCTGCCCTGGAGTGCCTGCAGAGGGCTGAGGAGCTGATCCTGCGGGAGCACGCGGAGCAGGCGGACATCAGAAGGCTGGTCACCTGGGGAAACTACGCCTGGGTCTACTACCACCTGGGCAGACCCGCAGACGCTCAGATGTACGTGGACAAGGTGCGACGGGTATGCGAGAAGTTCCGCAGCCCCTACAGAATCGAGAGTCCTGAGATGGACTGTGAGGAGGGGTGGGCCCGGTTACGGTGTGGAGGAAAGCACAACGAGAGGGCCAAGGTGTGCTTTGAGAAGGCTCTGGAAAGGAATCCCCAGAATGCAGAATTCACCTCTGGCCTGGCCGTCGCGAGCTACCGTCTGGACGCCTGGCCGCCGCCTCAGGATCCCGTCGACCCTCTGAGGCGGGCCATTGAGCTGAATCCTGACAACCGGTATGCGAAAGTGCTCTTGGCTCTGAAACTTCAGGGGATGAAGGAAGAAGGAGAAGGAGAGAGGCTTGTGGAGGAAGCTTTGGAGGGGGCCCCGTGTGCAACTGACGTGCTTTGTGGAGCAGCGAAGCTGTTTAAAAGAAAAGGAGCCCTAGACAAAGCTATCGAACTGCTTCTAAAGGCTCTAGAAGGCATGCCCAACAATGCCTATCTGCATTACTACACTGGGTGCTGCTACAGGGCAAAAGTCCTCGATATCCTACAGGACACAGGAAAGAATGGCGTGTCCTGGAGAAGAGAAAAGTTACAGGAAGCCATTGAGCAAGCTGTGTATCATTTGAAGAGAGTGGAGGAGGCCGATGCAAACCACCCCTGTGTCTGCTCCTATCTGGCCTGCCTCTACGCACAAGCAGGTCAGTACGACGAAGCAGAGTGCTACTTCCAAAAGGAATTCTGCAAAGAGCTTTCTCCCGTAGCCAAACAAGTCCTCCACCTGCGCTATGGCAACTTCCAGCTCTACCAGCTGAAGAGCGAGGACAGAGCCATCCACCATTTCATACAGGGTGTGAAAATAAAGCAGGACTCAAAGGAGACAGAAAAGATGAAAAATAAGCTGCAAAAAATTGCCAGCGTCAGGCTTTCTAAAAACGGGGCGGATTCTGTCGCTTTGCACCTCTTGGAGTTTCTTCAGGAGCTGGGTACAGAGGTGCGGCCAGCAGAGGAAAAGTCTGAGAGGCATTTGGATTCTGGAAGCTTCCTCCCTTCAGCATCTTCCCCTGAGGAATGAGGAATCAGGATATGGTGCCCGGGGGATGGTGACGGAAAGGGAAGCAGAAACCCCTCCGCCAAGTAGTTTGTGTTCAAGATACTTCTCAACTGGTATGGCGTAGGCCTGGACCGAGCCACTGGCCACCAGTCTGGACCAGGTTTACAGAGGAGCCCACTGCGTAGAGTGTTTACACATGGATCACTCAGGCTTTTCTGAGACAGGGACTAGATTGGAGTAGGGGGGGTGGCCCTGGGACTTGGTAAGAGGGCTAGTTCCGAATTGACCTCCTGGGAGCACGATGCATTGTGACATTCCCTTAGTCATCCTCCCTGGGTGACGCTTTGGGTTTGTCTTTATGTTTATATAAAGCAGCCAGATTCCTCACATCTGTAACACTGTGGTCCATTTTTTGTAATGTTTTTCCACCCTTAGATCCTATACGGTTTGGCCCTGCATAGACGCCAAAGTGCTGTTTCCATTCAAAGG
The DNA here is from genome assembly GCF_007474595.2 of Lynx canadensis. Lineage (NCBI taxonomy): Eukaryota > Metazoa > Chordata > Mammalia > Carnivora > Felidae > Lynx > Lynx canadensis. Next base: position 78,408,460 of record NC_044313.2, on the reverse strand, counting down.
CTGGGGCACCAAAGCCTACATAGGGCTGGGTGTCTCTTCTCCCCCACTTCTGCCTCCTCCCCCCAGACAGTCTTCCATCTAGACTGTCCTATACAACCTGAGTTCAAGTGTCCCATTAACTGAATTGGGAACGTAGTTTGAAGAAGAGAGCAGAGAACAGGTTGAATTTAGAAGGAACACACCCAGGACAAGCCATGGGATCAGGCAATCACAGTACAAGGGTTTTGGGAGGCACGTGGGGAGGTTTCGCTTCCATTCCACCCTCCCTGTAACACAGCGCGTGAAGAATAAAAAAGGGGATTGTGCGCAAATGCTAGAAACCAAAATAATACATTTCTCTAAAACATGTGGAAAAATAAATATCACACCAGTAGGGACAGGGATCGAGTAGGCAAAATAGAGAAAGAGAGAATGCTGGTTTGTCACTGTAGACCGTAACCCTATGGAGAAAATTTTCATTTTCTTGGCCATTATTCGGAAAATTTCCTTGTAAGATGAAGACGTGCTTTGTTCAAAAGTGCCCAGGTTCAAGGTGATGGGAAAGTAGCAGAACAGAAGGCTCCTTTGGAAGCCAAGGACCTAGAGAAAGGTCTTGTCAGATGACATCAATAATGGAGGGGTTTTCCCCCGACTAGACGTTTTTATATTAGGTGATATAAAACTGCTTTTCACCCTGAGAATCTTCAAGGAAACCACAAAATTCATGATTTGCTTGGGGTGACTGGGGTTTTCTAGGTAAATACTGAATGCCCCATGACATCAGGGTCCATGTGAACCAAAACAAAGTCGGTTGACCCAGCCTGAGACCATCAGTCACCCTCTGGGTTGGAAAAGATTTGCCTGCTCCGATTAATTTAAATTTAAATGGCAGTTACCAGGGGTTGGGGGTTGGGGGAATAGGAGAGATGTTTAAGGGTACAAACTTACAACTGATTAATAAGAAAGTACTGGAGATCTAATGTGTAGTATAGTGACTATAGATAACAATATCGTATTATAATCATCAAACTTACTAAGAGGCTAGATCTTGATTACTCATATCACAGAAAAGAAATGATAAATATATGACATGATAGAGGTGGTAACTATTGCTACAATCATATTATAGTATATAAATGTGTCAAATCAACCTTAAAGCTGCAGTGTTATATGTCAAGTATATTTCAATAGATTTAAGTATATTTAACATTTTTACTAAGAAATGAAAACATTATATAAACTTCAAGGTTTTTTTAAATGAAAAATTACCACTTTGGGTGATGGGCATTGAGGAGGGCACTCGTTGGGATGAGCACTGGGTGTTGTAGGTAAGGAATGAATCACGGGAATCTAGAGCACACTCTATACACTGTATGTTAGCCAATTTGACAATAAATTATATTTTAAAAAATTGCAACTATATAACAACACTTTTCATGTTATCTTCTGCATTAAACATAGATTGTTGTGGGGGCACCTAGGTGGCTCAGTTAGGCGTCCAACTCTTGATTTCAGCTCAGGTCATGATCTCACAGTCGTGGGATTGAGCCCCGTGTTGGGCTCTGAGCTGAGCACACAGCCTGCTTGGGATTCTCTCTCTCTCTCCCTTTCTCTCTCTGTCCCTCCCCCACTAATGCTCACTCACGAGCTCTCTCTCTCTCTCAAAATCAATAAATAAATTTAAAAAACAATAGTGTTGTGTGCACTTGAGATCACTGGTATGCAGAGCATCGATTCTTGAATAAAGCAATAGATTTAATTAATAAATAACTTAGAGGTGATGGAATATAAAGGGGGGGCGGTTTCTGGTTTTTTTCAAAATTTGCTGCACCTTAAGTCTTCCAGACCCAGCTACTGATTAACGGAATGTCATGCAGGTTACGAACTATATATAACCCATATTGGTCTAACATTCTAACCACTGAATAGTACAGGCTTTTTTCCCCTCCACCTTAAGAATCCAGGACTTCAGCTTACACCCTGACCCCCACCACCATGCACCCTCATGCACACAAACACCCCAACCCCACACTCTGCCAGAGGGTGGGCTCCCTCTCTTCTTTCCGTTATATCTTGTTAACACCACGTGCTCCCATCCGCATTCTCTCTCCTCTTCTGACCTCCTTTACAGGAAATGACTGTCGCCCATTCTCTTTTATGCTCCATCCTGGAGGCAATCTAAATGCCTGTTGGAGAGGTTTTCCTATTAATTAAAGAGTAGAAAGAGACAAAAGGCCCCGAAGTCTCTTGTTTTCCAAGAGGCCTCTAGTGGAAAATACAACTCACACCAGCTGCAACGGTAAACTCATTCCACTGGACTGAATTGAATAAGCGTACATCTCAGGGAAAGGTTTAGCTTCCTTATTATTGGATCTGGTGCTTGGGGAGGAAGGGCAGGGGTGCTCTGAGTGGAAGGTAAGATGGGCAGGTAGGCCAACCTAGAGAGAGAACCACTGGCGTCTGTGGAGTGCCAAAGAAGGTATACTGGGTGCACACCATCTTGTCCAGGCAAGTGACACCAGCAAAACCAGTGCTTGGATCCTTTCAGGATCCTGAAAGGACACAGGTGGAAAGAACAGGGAAGAGATATAACGAGTTATACTCAATTTTTATTTGAGGACTTAACGCTGACAGAAATGATTAGAAAACAATAGATAAAATTATGTTGGTTGCTCATGTTACCTGAAATCTCGCTATCCAGGGACAACAAATGGAGCCATGTTATTTGGAATGAGTCAAAACTCCCTGACTCTTAACCACATTTCTCAGTGCAGGGCATGTGACTTCCCTCGGATACCCACCCAGCTAATTCGAGGAGGCATCTCACGGGTGTTGAGGAACAAGCCTGACAGAATTTTCTAATCACATCTGTTATTCATATTGTTCCCACCTACATGCACTAACGTCCTCTGCTCATAAAACTGCCTCGATATATCGCCTCTGGTTGCCACCTTGAGAGCTTCCTGATATCCTGCCAAAGATGTTCTCACCTGTGTTAGTGCCCGTGAAGGAGTAAGGAGAATTCCTCTCATCCGTCTGGGTGTTAAGCAATACTGAGTATTTGCCAGCATTAGAGTCTTCAGTAGAAGGTTCGTCAGCTTCTGCTCACAGCCCCTTTTTCCATAGAGCTGAGAGACAGCCCCCAGGGGCAGCAGGCCTTGAGTCATGCTCCATTTTTATCTTCCTTCCTACCTCATGTCAACAGATTTTCACAACCTGCATCCAGTGCAACTAGAAACATTGGAAGGGTCCAAATCCTGAAGATAAACTCAGGTAAAATTGTAAGGTCCCTACTGTGTGCACAATCGACCTTGGACGCCAACCTGGGAAATGTGGATTCCACCCAGAGACGATATGCTCCTCTCTCCCTCCTTCCTCTACCATTTCCCTCATCACTTAGTTTTAGGAAGGGAGTAATTAGGATTGACAAGTAAGTATGATTTACAGTGTAATTGTTCATTGCTGGTGACCTGTAGCTTCTTGGGAGGCTGTGACACACTAAGGGTGTCTGGGTGGCTCAGTCAGTTAAGCAGCCGACTCTGGATCTCAGCTCAGGTCTCGATCTCAGGGTCTTGAGTTCAAGCCCTGTGTTGGGCTCCACACAGGGTGTGGAGCTTACGTGAAAAAGGAAAAAAAGAAAAGAAAAGAGAAAAAGAAAGAAAAAAGGGAAACTAAAATCCTTAGTGTAAAACAGTACAGCGACTCAGACAAACAGTTCCTCAGTTCCTCAAATGGTTAAACATAGACTTAGCATACAGCCCAGTGATTCCATTCCTATATACCCAAGAGAAATGAAAACGCATTCACATAAACTTGGACGTGAATGTTCATGGCAGCATTATGCATAATAGCCAAAAAGTAGACTCATCAACTGATAAATTGGCATATTAAATATGGTATATCCCTACAGTGGATTATTACTCGGCAATAAAAAGTGTGGTACTTATTACAATTATTGCAAATAAATGTAGTACTGATACATGCTCCAACATAGATGAACCTTGAAAATATTATGGTAAGTGAAAGAAGCCAATCACCAAAGGTGTATTAATATGAAATGTTCACAGAAGGAAAATCTATAGAGATAGAAAGTGGATAGTGGCTGCCTAGGGCTGGGGTGAATGGCAGAATCACAGGTGACAGCAAAGGGGCATGGACTTTTCTTTTGCAGGGAATGAGAATCTTCTAAAATTTACTGCGGGGATGGTTGCACAGCTCTGTGAAATGGTGAAAGCGTTTGAACTGTACCCTCTAAGTGGGTCAGTTGTACAGTATATGGATTATGTTTCAATATAACTGTTAAAAATTTCATAATAGCCAAAAAGTAGATTCCTTAACTGATGAATTGACTCTTGTTCCAAATGAATATAAAGAAAGCAAGCTTTTCTTTCATTGCCTTCTATTTTTAGCCACTAGGTTTGTTTTCATTGTATTGTACCCTTCGTATGACTAGCATTTTAAATACTGTTGCTGCCTCACTGCTTTTGTACTCCACAGATATGTTGGGAGAAATCCTCCAGCCTATTGTCTGAGTAGAGTATGAAAATCTAGTCTTTATCATTTTAATATTTATTTCTTTATTTGTTTATTTATTCAGAAAGAGAGCATGAGTGGGGGGCCAGAGCAGAGGGAGAGATTGAATCCCAAGCAGGCTCCATGCTGATGGTGCAGAGCCTGATGCAGGACTTGATCCCACCAACTGTGAGATCCTGACCTGAGCCGAAATCAAGAGTCAGATGTTCAACTGACTGAGCCACCCAGGTGCCTTTATTTATTTATTTATTTATTTATTTATTTATTTATTTATGGAGTATTTTACTTTGTTTTTAAGTTTATTTTATTTTGAGACAGAGAGAGACAGAGCGCAAGCGGGTGAGGGGCAGAGAGAGAGGGAGAGAGAGAAACCCAAGCAGCCTCCATGCTGTCAGTGCAGAGCCTCAGGTGGGGCTCAAACTCATGAACCGTGAGATCGTGACCTGAGCCAAAATCAAGAGTCAGACGCTTAACCGAGTGAGCCACCCAGGTGCCCCAGAGAGCATTTTACTTTTAAACACCTGTGCCAAACAACCATTCATGGGCAAACTGGCACAAAAGAAGGGTCCAAATGGAGAAGGAAATTTGACTTGGTGTAGAAATCTAGGTCTACATGGGTACAGATTTAAGAGGACTGTGAATTTCTTAATATGCAGGATGTTATTCAACCATATGCGATGGGTACAAATACTGTACTGCTTCATAAGTACTTCTTAAGCCAGGAATTAGAATAAGAAAGAGAAGAAGAAGGTAGGCAGCCAGCACTACTGTACTTGGAAAATCACTCTTCCTTAGATACGAGTCTATTGTATTCAAGCTGACAGGAAGGTTTTGACCAGAAAAGGAAAAGTTGCCTTTTCCCTAATCTGACCACTTCCATTACTCAGCCCCTCCCTGCCCCTCCAAACCCATGTGCGGCTCTCAAGTCAGCACCCTCACAACACGGAAACTTGCACCGTACAACCTCCCTTCTCTTTCAGCAAAGAAGGTAAGACACAGAGACCCGTTGCTCCTGGGCTGCATGTTTAGGGTGTACAAGCCTAAGCCAGGGTTAAGATCTGCCAGGGTTAAGCACCACATTCTGAGCAACAGAGATGCTATGTGTTCTCTTAAAAATTTACACTTTTGGGGGTGCCTGGGTGGCTCAGTCGGTTAAGCGTCCGACTTCGGCTCAGGTCATGATCTCGCGGTCCGTGAGTTCAGGCCCCGCGTCGGGCTCTGTGCTGACAGCTCAGAGCCTGGAGCCTGTTTCGGATTCTGTGACTCCCTCTCTCTGACCCTCCCCCGTTCATGCTCTGTCTCTCTGTCTCAAAAATAAATAAATGTTAAAAAAAAATTTTTTTTTAAATTTACATTTTTGTTTGTCTATGACGTGAGGCCCTCTAAGGCACAGGGCTGAAGCCAAGGGCCCCTTCTACCTGGGTGTAAGGGTATGACACCTCTTATCGTATCACAAGTATTTGTACCATTTATAAAGGTATGCCACTTTATTACTATCAGGATAACAGATTGTTAAGGAAGACAACCAATCAGAATTACAGACTTTTCCAAGTTGCAGGTTACTTTCCCTAGATACAACAATAATCTCTGGGCTCGAGATATCTCCTGATATGCCTGCTGTTGGAAAAACCATATGCCAGCTTTGTTACGCAAGCATCTCTTCTTTCTGTAGTTGCAGAATGGAGGGAGCCTTTCTCCTATCCAACTGACCATTCTTTCATCAAATCAGCCATAAGAACTATGGTCCCTAGGTTTTTATGTATATACACATCATGACCAAGAAATTTTAGAAAAACTTTTTAAAAATCTCTCAGGATAGTATCACTGCTTCAAGACTTGAAGCATAAATACATGAACTTATCAGACAGCCATGACACATTATTACATGGGTCACTATTCCCATTTTACAGCTGAGAAAACTAAAGGATTGCCTGAGACCTCAGAGAGCTAAACTGCACTCCCAGGCGTGGCTTCCTGTATTTAGCGTGGGGCAAGAAGGAAATTCAGACTCGGTGATTTGACTAATGGATAATCAATCCCACAGCTAGTAAACTGAACACACAAAATTAACCCAGGTCTCCAGTTGCAAATTGTCTCCCAGGAGTAAATTTACTGGAAGAAACTACTTTTCACAGAATATTTCTGGATAGTCTTTCGCATCATGTGGTCCCAGAAATCCCTACATCAGAATCTCCTGCACACTGCTATTAAAAATGCAGTTTCTGGGAATTCTGGTCCAAGATGGCAACGTAGGAAAACCCCGAACTGGCTTCTTCTACCAGGGCACACCAAATCACACCCATCAATAGAACAATTTTCCCCGGAAGTACTGAGGGCTGACTGAACAGCTACTGAACAACCAAAGATAGAGAAAATGGCCAGAGAGACGGAGATATCATAAGGAAGGGAACCCTGACCACCAACGCTGCCAATGGCAGTGGGGAGGGAATGTACTGAAGGACTGAGAACAGATCCCCCTGTCCTGGGGCTTAGTCTCTTAACATATAAGAGACAACACAAGAAGACTGCCAAGTAGTGGAGGAGCTGCAGGAACACTCTCCAGGTCAGAGAGACTGGATAACGACACGGTCTATGTTCCCATCCACCTTAAAAGCCCAGATCAGAGTATAGACACCATAACAGGCAGGTCCAGTGGTCACAGGAAGTTTGCGACCTCAGCAAGCACAGGATCCACAAGCCCACACCAGCCCTGGTCTCACTGGGGCAGAAAATAAGCCAGAGGTGAGAAAGGCCAAGTTGGTTAAGCGTCCGACTCTTGATCTTGGTTCAGGTCACGATCGCATGGTTCGTGGGTTTGAGCCCCACATCAGATTCTGTGCTGATGGCACAGAGCCTGCTTGGGGTTCTCTCTCTCCCTCTCCCTCTGCTCCTACTCCGCTCATGCTCTCTCTCTCTCTTTCTCTCTCTCTCTCTTAAAAACAAACAAACGATAAAAAGGCTGAGGAGCTGTGGGGATGCTCCCTCCCCTCCACCTCACAAGCCCAGAGTGGAACAGAGTCTAGAAAGCATAAGTGGTGGGTCCAGTCGTCACAGAGAGCTTGTGACCTCAGCAACCCCAGTGTCCACAAGCCCACATCAACCTCTGTGGTGCTGGGAGACAGAAAATAAACCATGCTGTATTTTTTTTTTTAATTTTGTTTTGGTTTTAATTAATTTTTATTTTCTTATTTTTTATTTTTTTAAATTTGTCCCATTTTGTTTTAATTTTGTTCTTTTTGGTTTTGTTTTTTCCTTCTCATTCATTTTTTTCTTTTCTGCTTTTTTCTCTATTTTGTTTTCCTTTCTTTTATTTTATCTTTCCATTATCATCATCATCATCGTCATCAATCATCACTATTACTATCATTACTTTCTTCTTTCTGTAAAAAGCCACTGTTTAAAAGAATAACTAGCATTTACAGCCACAGCTCCAGCCAGCCAGCAGTCACCACATACACAATCTACACAGGGAATACCTTTCACAAGACAAATTTAGGAGAAGTAGCCATTCAACCCAATCCACAGAAATAAACACAGAAAGCCAACCAAAAGGGGGAGCCTGAGGAATATGCTGCAAAAGAAAAAACAAAAGGAGAACAAGAAAAAATATCAGAAAAATAATTAGCTGAAACAGAGATAAGAAATATGCTTGATAAAGAATTTAAAGTAATGATCACAAAGATGCCCACTGGGCTGGAGAAAAGAGTGGCAAAACTCAGTAAGACCTTCAGTAAAGAGATGGAAAATATTAAAAAGAACCAGTCAGAGCTGACGAATACAAGAACTGAAATAAAACACACACGAAAATACTAGAGGGAATCAGCAGTAGATTAGAGGAGGCAGGAGAGTATATCAGCCATCTGGAAGACAGGGTAATGGAGAACACAGGGGCTGAACAGCAAAAAGAAAAAAAGAATTTTAAAAACAAGGAATCAATTAAGAGATCTCTTGGACAACATCAAGTAAACAAACATTCACAGTATAGGGTTCCCAGAAGAAAAGAGAGAGAAAAGTGTAGAAAATTTACTTGAAGAAATAATAACTGAAAACTTCCCTAACTAAAGATGGAAATAGACATCCAAATCCAGGAATCGCAGAGAGTTCCAAGCAAGAGAAACCCAAGAAGGTCCACATCACCATATGTAATAATTAACACATCAAAGATTGAAGATAAAGAGAGACTCCTAAAAGCAGCTAGAGAGAAACAAAAAGGTACCTACAAGGGATAAACTATAAGGCTATTAACTGATTTTTCAGTAGAAATTTTGTAGGCCAGAAGGGAGTGGCATTATATATTCAAAGTACTGAAAGAAAAAAACCCCTACAACCAAGAATACTCAAGGTTATCATTCAGATTTGAAAGTGAGATAAAGAGTCTCCCAGACAAACAAAAGATAAAGGAGTGTATCACCACTAAACCATCCGAAGAGGCAATGTTAAAAGGACTTCTTTAAGTGGAAAAGAAATGGGGGCACCTGGGTGGCTCTCAGTTGGTTAAGTGTCCGACTCTTGGTTTCAGCTCAAGTCATGATCTGGTTCATGAGTTCAAGCCCTACAGTGGGATCTGTGCTGACAGTGCAGAACCACCTTAGGATTCTCTCTCTGCCTCTTCCTCATCTCTCTCTCTCTCTCAAAATAAATAAATAAGCTTTTTTTTTTTTTAAGTGAAAAGAAATGGTCATTATTAGACATTAGAAAATTCTGATTAAAAGAGGTAAAACATGACAACATATACATAAAATGTGGAAAAGGGAATAAAAGGGGAAGAGAAGGTAAAATAGAAAGTTTTTTTTTTCAGAATGTGTTTGAATTTAAATGACCATCAAATTAATATAAAATGTTATTTACTTAGGATGTTATACATGAACTTCATGGTAACCAGAACCCCAAAACCTGTGACAGATATGGAAAAAATAAAGATAAACATAGCACAATAGAAACTCATCATCCACAAAGAAAGAGATCAAGATAAGAAGAAAGGTAAAAAGCAAATCTACAAAAACACCCAGAATACAAATCTTAATATGGCAATAAGTAAAGACCTGTCAATAATTTTTTTAAATGGAAATGACTGAGGGGCACCTCTCTGGCTTAGTCAGTGTGACTAAGCATGTGATTCTTGATCTCAGGGCTGTGAGTTCAAGCCCCATGTTGGGTATAGAAATTACTTGAGTGTAAATGGCCTAAATGTTCCAATCATAAGACATGGGATGGGAGAATGGATAAAAAAATAAAAAACAAAAAAAAAAACCCCAAAAACAAAAAACAAGACCCATCTATGCTGCCTATAAGAGACTCACCTCAGACCTAAAAACACATACAGACTGAAAGGGAAGGGATGGGAAAACATTCACCTTGCAAATGGAAGAAAAAAAAAGCTGAGGTAGCAATACTTCTATCAGACAAAACACACTTTAAAACAAAGACCATAACAAGACAAAGAAGGGTATTACATAATGATAAAGGGATCAATCCAACAAGAGGATACAATAACTGTAAATATCTACACACCCAACACTGGAGCACCTAAATACATTAAGCAAATATTAATGGACATGAAGAGAGAAATTGATGGTAATAAAGTAACAGTAGGGGACTTTAGTAACCCACTTACATCAAAGGATAGAACATCCAGACAGAAAACCAATAAGGAAACAATGTCTTTGAATGACACATTGGACCAGATGGACATAACACATATATAGAAGGTATTCCATCCAGAAACAACAGAATACACATTCTTTTCAAGTGTACTTGGAACGTTCTCCAGAATAGATTACATATAAGGCCATAAAACCAGCTTTAATCAGTTTAAGAAGACTGAAATCATACCATGAATCTTTTCCAACCACAACGGTATGAGACTAGAAATTAATCACAAGAAAAATACAGGAAAAAACACAAACATGTGGAAACTAAATAATATGACACTAGACAATGAATGGGTGAGCAAAGAAATTTTAAAAAGAGATAAAAAAAAAAAAAAATACATGGAGACAAATGAAAGTGAAAACACAATGGTCCAAAATCTTTGGGACAAGATGAAAGCAGTTCTAAGAGAGAAGTATATAGAAATACAGGTCTACCTCAAAATATAAGAAAAAAAAAAAACAAACAATCTAACCTTAGGCCTAAAGGAACTGGAAAAACAAACAAACCCAAGGTGAGTAGAAGAAAGGGAATAATAAAGATCAGAGAAGAAATAAATGACACAAAAGCTAAAACAATAATAGAGAAAATCAATGAAACTGAATAGTTGGTTCTTTGAAAAGATAAACAAAATTGGCAAACCCTTAGCCAGACTCATCAAGAAAAAAAGAGAAAGGACCCAAATAAATAAAAACAGAAATGAGAGAGGAGAAGTAAGAACTAACACCGCAAAAATACCAAGGATTATAATAGAAGAGTACAAAAAATTATATGCCAACAAACTGGACAACCTAGAAAAAATGGATAAGTTGAATTGGTAATCAGAAAACTACAAAAAGATAAAAGCCCAGGACCAGATGGAGTCACAGGGGAATTCTAACAGACATTTAACAGACAGCTAATACTTATTCTCCTCAAATTATTCCAAAAAGTAGAAGAGAAAGGAAAGCTTCGAAATACATTCTATGAAGGCAGCATTACATTGATACCAAAAACAGACAAAGACACCACAAAAAAAGAAAACTACAGGCCAATATCACTCATGAACACAGAAGCAAAAATCCTCAACAAAATATTAGCAAACCGCCTACAATAATAAATTAAAAAGATCGTTCACCATGATCAGGTGGCATTTATTCCAGGAATGTCCGGATGCTTCAATATTCACAAATAAATTAGCACCATACACCACATCAACAAAATGAAGAACAAAAATCATCTGACCATCTCAACAGGAACAAGACAGGGATGTCCACTCTCCCCAGTTTTGTTCAACATAGTACTGGAAGTCCTAGCCACAGCAATCAGACAAGTAAAAGAAATAAGAGGCATCCATGTTGGTAAAGAAGTTAAACTGTCACTATTTGCAGACAACATGATACTATACACAGAAAATCCTAAAGACTTCACCAAAAAACTACTAGAAGCAATAAACAAATTCAGTAAAGTGGCAGGATACAAAATTATTACTCAGAAATGGGTAGCTTTTCTATACACTAATAACAAAGTAGCAGAAAGGGAAATTAAAAAACAAAACAGAACATCTACAGTTGCACCAAAAATAATAAAATACCAAGGAATAAGCTTAACCAAAGAGGTGAAAGACCCATACTCCAAAAACTATAAAACACTGATGAAAGAAATTGAAGATGACACGAACAAACGGAAAAATATCCCATGCTCATGGATTGGAAGAATTAATATTGTTAAAATGTCCATATTACCCAAAGCAATCTACAGATTCAATGCATTCCCTATCAAAATACCAACAGCACTGTTCACAAAACTAAAACAAATATTATATTATAGAACCACAAAAAGATTCCAAATAACCAAAGCAATCCTGAGAACGAACAAAGCGGGAGGTAGCACAATACCAGATTTCAAGATCTGTACAAATCTGTAGTAATCAAAAGAGTATGGTACTGGCACAAAAATAGACACGCAGATCAGTGGAACAGGCTAGGGAGCCCAGAAATAAGGCCCCAATTTTATGGTCAATTACTCTATAACAAAGGAGGCAAAATCTGCAATATATAAAGACAGTCTCTTCAACAAATGGTGCTGGGAAAACTGGATGGCTACTTGTAAAATAATAAAACTGAATCACTTTCTTATACCATACACAAAAATAAACTCAAAATGGATTAAAGTCCTAAATGTGAGACCATAAACCATAAAAATCCTAGAAGAGAGCAAAGGCAGTAATTTTTCTGACATCGTCATAGCAACATTATTTCTAGCTATGTCTCCTACTACCAGGGAGACAAAAGCAAAAATAAACTGTTGGGACTACAACAAAGTTAAAAGCTTTTTCACGGCAAGGGAAACCATCAACAAAACAAAAGAAAACATACTGAATGGGAGAAGATAGCAGCAAATGATATATCTAATAATGAGTTAATACCCAAAATATATAAAGCACTTATACAACTCAATACCAAAAAAACACACAATCCAATTAAAAAATGGGCAGAAGACCTGAACAGTTTTCCAAAGAAGATGTACAGATGGCCAAGACACACATGAAAAAATGCTCAACATCACTAATTACTGAAATGCAGATCAAAACCACAAAGAAATATCAACTTACACTAGTTAGAATGGATAAAATCAAAATGACAAGAAATAACAAGTATTGGAGAGGATGTGGTGTGGAGAAGAAGGAACCTGCGCACTGTTGGTGGGAATCTAAACTGGTGCAACCACCATGGAAACAGTATGGGCTTCCCCCCAAAATTAAAAATAGAAATACTATGAGATCCAATAATTCCACTAGTGGGTATTTACCGAAAGAAAATAAAAACACTAATTTGAAGGGCGCCTGGGTAGCTCAATCAATTGAGTGTCTGATTTCGGCTCAGGTCATGAACTTGTGGTTCGTGAGTTCGAGCCCCACGTCGGGCTCTTTGCTGACAGCTGGGAGTCCGGAGCCTGCTGGGATTATCTGTCTGTCTGTCTGTCTGTCTCTGCCTCTCCATCACTTGTGTTGTCTATCTCAAAAATAAATATTAAAAAAAAATCTAAGTTGTTTTGTTTTCAAACAAGAATAATAAAATATTCACTTGCAATTAAAAAAAAAAAAAAAAAAAAAAAAAAAAAAAGCTGTTTCCTGGGACTCGCCCTGGACTGATGGACAGATTCCTGCGAGCGCCTTCACGTTCTCTCAAAGCATCGTTAAAGGATGCTTCCACTGAGTTACCAGAGATTTCGACCTTCAGTCTTCTTTTCCTGGAATTTGATCAGTTTCACTTTCCAGTTCCCTTCCCTTTCACGGAGGCACTGGCTCGGAAACAGGGAGAAAACATCAGCTGACGCGTCCCCCGCCCTCACGCCCCTTATATAGCTCCTTCAGCAGGGACTTGGGGCACACTCGGGACGTTTCCCAAGAACGGATCAGCTTGGGGACCAGATTTTCAGAACGGAAGAGGAGCAGGTTGCAGACATGAGGTCAGTGACATAGAAATGCGTAAGCGCCCTCCCCTGATCTTGAATGCAAATTGTAAACGGAGCTGCTGGGTGCAGGCAGGGTCCTGTGTTGTCCCGCGGCTTTTGGATGAACCGTGGTTTATCGGTGTGGGCGCTTTTTATTTCCGGGTCTTTTCCCCGGTGTACACACACTGAGGCTTCCGGAGCTTCTAGAACTGCTCCTCTAGCTGGGAGCCCAGAAGAGGGAAGGGCTCAGCAGGAGTGTTAGACCCACTCAAGCACAGTTTGTGGATTCCAAGTTGGAGCTGGGAGGAGTGATGGAATTACTCTTTATGGGCTTTTTTGTTGTTGTTTTCTTTGCAACGACTGAGAGGCTTTTTTTTCTTTTAAAGAAGAAGCATTTTTTCTTTTAAAAAGAAGCATTTCTTTTCAGCAGATATTATTAAAGATGGAATTGGTAGTACAAACTCCACTCGTGTGTTGAGGAATTTTGCCCTGAAACGTTGGGTCAGTTCGAGGTGGGAAGTGGAAGAAATAATTCTTCCATATGGGCATCTTCCCATTTCTTAGATCAAAACAAAACCAGAAGCAGAGAGTGTGTTTTTATTTCTGTGATGAGAGCTGGGGAGCAGCAAACAATTTGCTCTTCAAAACAGAATGATCTAATCTCTTTTTCAGTAACAATCTAATCTCTAGTGGATGGAAAGCAGGTCGGTGGCTGCCTGGGATGGTGGAGGGGGCTGGGGCTGGGTAGGAAGCAGAGTGGGGAATCTTTGGGAATGATGTCAGTAGTCTGTAGGGAGATAGTGGTGCTTGTTGCTTGTCAAAGCTCAAAGCTCCTCAAACTCTACACTTAAAATGTGTGCATCTTATTGTATGTAAAGTATAATCTTAGCGAATTTGGGTTTTTGTTGGTTTTTTTGTTAAAGCATGTGAACATGCTTAAGTTCTGCCATTAGAGCCTCAGGAAAGATAGAGTTGAGAGAAGGAGAAGCCATTTTCACTCAAACACCATGGGGAGGGAGGATCCCAGTGACCACACCCTGGGAAAGTCCCCAGGGCTCCTATTTGGGAATGGGCCGGGTAAGAGGAAGTCACTGCCAAGTGCCTCAGGTCACCCTTTGCTATGTAACAGGTTCCAAGTTATATATGTGTCTCCATGAGTGGGGTTAACCAGAAAGCCTGGCCCTGCCCAGCGCCCTGTTAGCCAGTTTGCCCCAAGAGGTTTTACGGTGGCCTGTGCTTAGGTGTGTCCAGAGTCACTGACTTGAGGAAGTCTGGGGGGCGGGGGTGGTAAGGGGTTCTCTGGACTCTGCTGGACGGGTGCCCACATCAAGTTGCCCTGTTCCCAGAGGCTCTACAGGGCCAGGGCCAGGTGGGTCTGCTCCTCCCTGGCAGGGCTAAAAATTGCCAAAGGGGAAAAACCACCTGGGGAAACACCTACTATCTTCGGGCTGGCTGATGGGCGCCCTCCTCTGCCCCACTCACTGAGGAACTCCGTTGCTGCCCCGTGCACTAAAACTTCTTTTAAAATTGTAACATAATAGACCAGCGATTGTGAGGGTAACTCTTTCTGCGTGGTCAGCAGTTGGTAGTGCGCTCTGTCGAGGGCTTTCCGTGCGTTATTTCATATCACCTTCCCAACAGCCCTAGGAAGGAAGAACTGTGATTTTTATCAGCCTCATTTTCTATTGTTTATGAATATAATTTATTGTCAAATTGACTTACAGACAACACCCAGGGCTCCTCCCAACAAGTGCCCTCCTCAATGCCCATCACCCATTTTCCCCTCTCCTCCATCCCCCATCAACCCTCAGTTTGTTCTCTGTATTTAAGAGTCTCTTGTGCTTTGCCTCCCTCCCTCTCTGTAACTATTTTTCCCCCTCCCTTCCTCCATGGTCTTCTGTTAAGTTTCTCAAGATCCACATCTTGAGTGGAACATATAAAACATATAAAATCCGTCTTTCTCTGCCTGACTCATTTCACTTAGCACAATACCCTCCAGTTCCATCCACGTTGCTGCAAATGGCACGATTTCATCCTTTCTCATTGCCAAGTAGTATTCCAATGTATATATAAACCACATCTTCTTTATCCATTCATCAGTTCGTGGACATTTAGGCTCTTTCCATAATTTGGCTATTTTTGGAAGTGCTGTTGTAAACTTTGGGGTACAAGTGCCCCTACGCATCAGCACTCCTGTATCCCTTGGGTAAATTCCTAGTAGTGCTATGGCTGGGTCATAAGGTAGTTCTATTTTTAATTTTTTGAGGAACCTTCACACTGTTTTCTGGAGTGGCTGCACCAGTTTGCATTCCCACCAACAAACAGGACACCCTGGAAGAAATGGACAAAATCCTACACACCCACACACTACCGAAACTCAAACAGGAAGAAATAGAAAATTTGAACAGACCCATAACTAGTGAAGAAATTGAATCAGTTATAAAAAGTCTCCCAACAAGTAAGAGTCCTGGGCCAGATGGCTTCCCAGGGGAATTCTACCAGACATTTAAGGCAGAGTTAATACCTATCCTTCTCAAGCTGTTCCAAGAAATAGAAATGGAAAGAAAACTTCCAGACTTAGTCTCACTTTCTAGATGAGGAAAATGAGGCTCAGCAGGCAAGAGAGTAGGTGTCAGAGCAGAGCCATTTAGTGAGGTACCAAACTCCGGGGCTGAGCATCTTCTAAATCTGTGGACCAAATCCAAGAGGGTGGAGGGTCTTAATGCTTTTAATTATGCTCACACTAGAGACAAGGGGCAGGAGTTAAAGGACTGGGCCTTCGAGATCCCTATTTGGAGAATGAGGACCACTCTCTTTGATGGAAACTCTTGGAGTGCACGGAGGAAGGTGAAAGCAGACCTCCCCAAGGCATAGTTTCCTACAATTTGGATGGAAGGAAAAAGGAAGATCATTCAGGACCATTTCCTCATAAGGAAATGAGGCTAAATAATGTGATTCCAGAAATATTCCAGAGCAGGTCAAAGAGGTAACAGAACTCCAGGTATCTTGTGGTCATTTTCCTCTCTTCTAGATTGTCTGCCTCTCTCTTTGATATGCTACATTATCTCGGACAAGTAAGTGGGAGACTGCTTTTCAAAATCCCTCTAGAATAGTGCTTCTCAAAATGCGGGACAGGGGCTCCTCCAGGTACACAATTTCCCTGGTGCTTGTATGAATGCAGATTCCTGAGCCCAAGCCCACACCCAGATTTCAACAGAAGCTCTGAGAATAGGGCCTATATATATATATGTATAATGCCTTTTTCCAAACCTCCAGTGTGCGTGGAACCCTGTTCCCGGTGGGAATGACCTCAGCTCTGACAATTAGGTTTCAGTTTCTCCTCAGTGGGAATCCTGATAGCATTGTATTGGTCTCATTGTCCTTTTCTGTTTGATAAAAGCGTGGGTCTCAGGGCTAGCTGGCATCCTGGTTGGAAGGCCCTTCAGCAGTTGCTTCTGATCCACAAGCAGAAAATAAAATCAGCCTGGACCCCAGCTTTTCAGAATTGAGGGAAATAGCCATCATGAGGTAAATGTTCCCTACTTTTCTGATAGGAAGTTGAGAATTTCCCACAAGTCTTCAGCCTTGCATGCAACTTCCTGAAGTATGTTGACGCAGTGCTTGCTTATACATGAAATACACAATTATCTAATTCGATCATAAATCTCTCGTAGTTTTGTGGCCATCTCTGATTTACGGACACTGAGGGAAGTGCTTCCAGGAGAGCTGGGCGGGGGCGGGCGCGGGGTGGGAGGAGAAGAGACTGGCAGATGGAAAGGGGCAGAGGGCCCGGAGGGCACCACTGTCCCCCAGGAGAGTTCTGGAGGTCCCGGTCCCTCTTTTGTTTCTTTTGTGAAAAGACTAAGTCAGTGAACTTTGTTGTGGTTGTTGTGGGTTATTTCAAAAGTGTGGGTACTTCTCTGCTAATGACTAAGCCAGCACTGCATTTCATAATGAGGTCGCTCTTACCCAAAGTTTGCTCTTTCAGAACTGAGAAATATGGTGAAGGGACAGAAAATACGCCACCCCAAAATGTGCCGCTTTGGCATGTGGGTTATTTTGAGCCAAAGGCAACTGAGACCCAACAGACTCAAGAAAACGTTTACCTCTCTGTTAACTGCCTGAGAGAATTTAGATACGGGGCCTGACCCCAAAGGGAGCTGTTACCAGAGATAACTTTTTATCTGAAAGACTTACATGCACGGCAGGGCAAAAGGCTGAGTATCAACCGTCTACACTCATCCTTTTGGGAATTGCTCTCCACCACCTTGAAATTTCAGGACCCAATCCACTACCTAGCTGAAGAAGGCATTTGAGCCTCAACTGCCTCACTGCCTTTGGGCCTCATGCTTTTATGGGGCTCCTACACCCACAAAATTAAATTTTTCTCCCCTGTCCATCTGTCTTACGTCAACTTAATTATTAGACTAGCCGAAGAACCTAGAACGGTGGAAGGAAATTTTTCTGAGCTGACAATGTCTACCTGACACGCCCTCTTACTGACCTGCTAGGCGCCCCCTGTGGACTACGAACTGTCACAAACTGTAGCAAATGTCCTATATCACAACTAACCTGAGTGCCCAGTTAGAACGCAAATTAGCAGGCCCTGCATTCCGAAATCCAGATTGAATAGATCAGAAATAAGGCCTAAACTTCATACATATACATATAAAGAGTGTTTAGAGCAACTTTCACAAACACATACAAGCTAAATTAGTAAGTGAGGAAGCCATGGCATATGGGGTATTGGTTTTTAAAAAGGGAATTGTATTTTTTATATTTTTTAATCAGAATCATCTTCAAATGTTTTATTTTGATCTACTCAGTTAATGATGTTAACGTTATCATAAATATGTAATTACAGTGACATGTGTAAATATGTGAATTAACATATAAAAATATGTAATAAAAATCCAAAGAGGGGAGTGAGGAACAGAGTGTTTCATGTACCTAAACTACACAGAAGAAAAGGGATAAGAATTGCTAAAGTAATTCTATTCTTTTCTTTCAGCTTTATTGGGGAATAATTGGCACATAAAATTCTAAGATATTTAAAGGATACATCATGGTGATTCAATATACAAACACACTGTGAAAGGGCTCCCTTTTTCCATTAGGTCAGTTATCACCTCACATACTTGTGTTGTTTGTTTGTTTATTTTTGGTGAGAATATTGATGTTCTACTCTCTCCACAAATCCCAATTATATATACAATACTATGTTATTAATTATAATCACTATGTCATACATTAGATCTTCAGACCTTATTTATCTTACATCTGAAAGTTTGCACTTTTGGCAACCTCTACCTATTTCCACACTCCACCCCCAACAACCACTTTTCTACTGTTTCTATGAGTTTGACTTTTTTTTCCTTTTTTTTTTTTTTTTTTTTTTTTAAGAATCCACAGATAAGTGACATCATGCAGTATTTGTCTTTCTCCGTCTGGCTTATTTCACTTAGCAAGATCTCCTCATATTCCTTCCATGTTGATGCAAATGGCAGGATTTCTGTGTTTGTTTGTTTGTTTGTTTGTTTGCTTATGATTGAATGATGCTGATCAGAAAAGATGCCTGATATGATTTGAGTCTCCTTAAATTTTAAGATTTTTTTTTTGTGGCCTAACACATGATCTGTCCTAGAGAATGTTCCATGTGCACTTCAGAGGACTGTGTATTTTGTGCTGTTGGATGGAATGTTCTGTAAATGTCTAAGTTCACCTGGCTAAAGTGTTGTTTAAGTTTGATGTTTTCTTATTCATTTTCTGTCTGGATGATCTATCCACTGTTGAAAAGGGATAGAGAAGTCCCTTATTATTACTGTATTACTCTCTATCTCCCTTCAGGTCTATTAATATTTGCTTTATATATTTAGGTGCTGGTGTGTTGGGTGCATAAACATCTATAAACATTATATCCTATTGTTGGATTGACCACTTTGTTGTTAAGTAATGACTTTCTTTCCCTCTTTAACTTGAAGTCTGTTTTGTCTAGTATAAGTATAGCTGCCCCTGCTTTCTTTGGCTTTCATGGAATATCTTTTCCATCCCCTCACTTTCATCTATGTGCGTCCTAAAAGCTGAAGGCAGCATGTGTTAGGTCTTCTTTTACATCCATTCAGCCATTCTGTGTCTTTTGATTGGAGAATATAGTCCATTTATATTTAAAGCAATTGTGGATAGTTATAGACTTATAGCCTATAGACTGTAGACTATTGCCATCTTGTTCATTGTTTTCTGGCTGTTTTACAATTCCTTTATTTCCTTCCTTTTCTCTTGCTCTCTTTCTTTGTGATTTAATGCTTTTCTGTAGTAGTGGTGTGCTTCTATTCTTTTCTCTTTACCTTTTATGTATCTAGTACAGGTTTTTTCTTTGTGTTTACCATGAGGCTGAAATAAAACATCTTATATTTATAACAGACCATTTTAAGTATATAACTTAAAAGTTTGAATGCATACCTTTTGTACTCCTCCCTCCCCCTACGTTTTATGTTTCAGATGTCACAATTTATATCTTTTTAACTTGTCTATACATTAACAGATTATGGTGGTTATAGTTATTTTTTTTAAAAAAACTTTTGTTTTTAATCATTATACTGGATTTATAAGCAATTTACCTATCAAGGCAATAGTGTTTTAAAGCAAATCTCCTGGACTCTAGCTCCAAGTTTCATGTTTCTTCTTATCAAGATATCAGGACTCATGGTCCAATATACTTTTCTCCAAATCTTACTTCAAGGGGGTATCAGGTGTCAAATATATAATCAAATTGGAAATGTACAGAGGAAACCTTATGAAAAGTCAACAGAACTTAATTAAAATTTTCAATAAGTCTTATAATCATGAAGCCACTTACACAGTTGGCTCTCTTCCTGAACAAACTGCCCTTTGTTAGCATACATTCCTTAGCATGGCTAGCTCTAGCATTTGGTGAGGTGGTGGTAGGGATGGAGTATCCCTAAGTGTTCCATCTCTGGGGCTGTCTCTCAGGTTCAGGAATATAGAGGGAGCTTTTCTACTTGCCCTACACTTCATGAGCCACTGACATCTCCTGAAGCTTATGTATAACAGGATTGGAATGTGTTTCATCTTGGAGAGTTGATGGAATATGTTTCATCTTTATCAATAAGTGCCTAAAATTTTAGTCTGGTAAGATCCCTCTGGTTTACTAATATTTCAGCCTGTGTCATCACCACGGGAAAAAAAGATAGCGAGATAGTGTTATCAAACTGGTGTTATAGCAAAAACAACCAAAGTCACCTGCTATTCTGCAGGCTCACTGAGAAGTTGGATGGATACACTCTATGGCTGATAGAGTGTTCACCTATTATTTCCAGGCACCTATATCTACAGATACATTCTACCGATCTGAAACTCGTGCCTTCCTCCAATGCCCTAATTGGGAAGTCAGCAAAGTTAACTAATGCTGAAACACAGAAATGCCTCTATTATGCCTTAGTTGCATAACAGTTATAAACATATTTGTTCAGTGATCATCTTTACAACTTGCTCTTAATGTTTACTTTCTAATACTTGCTACCTTGAGTTATGATCTGTAGTCCTTCAAACAGGGCAGCTAGAATCACCACATGAAGCCAAACTGGAAAACCCTAGAATGGAGATAAAAGACATTGGCATTGTGGTGCTCTAGCCAGGGGCCTAGAGAATGATAAAGATGGCCAGGAATAGAGGCATGCACATAAAAGGGTATCTAGATAGACAGCAACTTCCCCCTTTTTCCTTGTCTTGGGTCACTTGCCTTGCCTCTGTGTCTTTCACTATAAGGCATTTCACATGTGATCACATTGGGTCCAGAAATGGCCTAGATGAGCATTGCTGGAGAGACAGACAGAAACTAGAGCAGCAGCAGTAGTGTGTGGACTGGTGCTGGTCCTTGGGAAAGTACAAATAAAGTCAGTGGCTCCTCAGTGAGCAAAATGTATTTTGACAAGTTAAAGAACTTCCCTTTATTCTCATTATATCTTTCTTATTTCTTCAGGGATAAAAATGCTTCTTTCTTTTTGTTTTTTAACCAGTGTTGGCAAGCATAGGTGGTTGGTGTCTTTTGGAATACATTTTCTCCCATTGTCATGATTTTGCCAAATTTAAGTTGGCAGCCCTATTTGACTCAACTTCTTTATGAAGTTGTGCTAGTCTGTGAAACCCAAAACTATGGATAACAACTGGGTTTAATGATTTCTGGAGGTTCTTAACTATCTTGTGGTGTCAAGAATCTACTGGTAGAAAAGGGGAGCACAAACTCAGTGAAACATCCTCCGAGTGCCAGGCAAAGAGTGATAGGAGAACACTTTGAGAACCTGGTAGTTTATCCAACTGAATAAGGCCAGTGATCTCCCTTGGCATCCTCCATCTACAAAACTCAGATATGTTGATTTTGCTTGTTTGTTCCTCAAAATTAATTCATTCTGTCTGGGGATCTGGCCTGTGACGGGAAAAATGCCCCAATCAGACTGAAAGTGAGTGCCCATGGGTCTGTGTGAGTGACTGCAGGGAGATGGTGAAGATGAAGGGAAAGGGCTCAGTCTCCACAGCACGGTGTAAAACACCCCTGGGTTTCCGTCTCTTTATGTGGCTCCTTCTAACCAGTCGGTGGGCTTCTAGGCCAGAGAGAGCAAGGATAACTGACTTTACTTTGTCTTGGCATCCTTCACAACTAACAAAGTGACACAAAGGAGTAGCCCTGTAAAGGGTCATTGGATCCACCTTGCCCAGCATGTGAGGACTGAGCCCTGACTTCTAATGGAGCAGGACAAGAGATCCAGGTCTTCTCTCTGCAGTGCTCTCCTCCCACCTGCCCACCTCACCTTGCAGATCTGCCCACACAGTGGGAGGGACGTGCTCCATGGGCTCTTGCACAGAGCACAGCTACAGGCGGGTGAAGCTAGGGAGCGTGAGGAAGGTACCTCCTCTTCTGTCGAGGACAACACAGGGTGTGCATTAGTCAGGGCTCTCCAGACAAACAGGACCACTAGGAGATACATGTATGTCCATGTAAGCTGCTGGGAGATGTCAGGCCCCACCCACCAAGGCTGGGAAGAGGCAGCAGGCATTTGCTAAAGGCAGTTGTTCCAGGCTCTTCCATGTGTTTGCTGACCAAGTCAACCGTTCAGAGCACCGCAACAGAGGAAACTCGGGCAGCCAACTATGGAGCTCAGACTGCATGAAGGGCTTTTTCTTCAGCTTCTACGTGAAGGTTAGGGCAGGATGGACTCCTGGATGGGGGAATCGTGGCTGTCCCACCATCAACTCTGCCCTGAACTGTAGTCATCGACTTCGCTCAGATCATGAGTAGGTTCAAGTAGTGGACTCACAACGTTTGAACTCAACTATTTTTTCTGTTACTTTGTCCATTTGCCAACAGCGAAAAACAAACTGGATCTTCAGCTTTATCCCCATTTCTTGAAAGGGAAGAGCCTTTATACAACCGGACATATTTTTTTGGTTTCCCTCACTGAGAATTTTAACCCTCTTTTTCTTCTTTCTACAACAATTTCTAAACATGCTTATTTTTACCTACTCTTTTCTCTACTTTCAGTAAAATAAAGATTAAGGATTCTTACCTACTGCTGGTTTAAAATATATATGTGTGTATGTATATATTTATATATACATATACAAAATATATGTGTATATATATTTATAGATACATACCATATTATAAATATATATTACAAATATAGTATTTATATATAGTATACTACACACACACACACACACACACACACACACACACACACAAAATGAAAGAGATTTATTCTCAGGAATTGGCTCACGTGATTACAGAGGCCGAGGACCATAATCACGGGTCACTGTCCACAAGCTGCAGACCCAGGAGAGTCAATGCTGTAATTCCAGTCTGGGCCAAAGGCCTGAGAGCTGGAGGGACAATGCCATAGGCTGAGGTCCAAGTCTGAGGGCCCGAGAACCAGGAAGGCCGATGTACAGGCTCCAGTCTAAGGGGAGGAGAAGACACATGTCCAGCTCACACAGCCAGGCAGACAGAACTCACACTCCCTCTGCCTTCTCGTTGTACTCAGACCCTCACCGGACCGGGTGGTGCCCAGCCAACTCTGGGGAAGACAGTCTGCTTTACCCCTGCCTCCTGAGTCAGATGCTGGTCACAGACACACCCAGAACTGATGTTAGACTCGAAGTCTGGGCCTCCCACAGCCCGGGCAGATTGACACACAAACTTAACCTGTAACTGCATCCCAGGGCGCGGTGCCTGGCAGGTGCACATCACAGTGACCGTGTCTATTTTCTCCACAGTGAGGTCAACAAGAATTCTCTGGAAAAAATCCTCCCACAGCTGAAATGCCATTTCACATGGAACTTACTTAAAAAAGATGGTGTCTCGCGTGATCTAGAAGACAGAGTGTGTAACCAGATTGAATTCGTAAACGCTGAAGTAAACGCTGAGTTCAAAGCTACAATGTACAACTTTTTGGCCTACATAAAACACTTAAATGGTCACAATGAGGCCGCCCTGGAGTGCCTACAGCAAGCTGAGGAGCTGGTCCAGCGAGAACACTCTGATCAAGCAGAAATCAGAAGGCTGGTCACCTGGGGAAACTATGCCTGGGTCTACTATCACCTGGGCAGACTCACAGATGCTCAGATCTATGTGGACAAGGTGAAACAAGTATGCGGGAAGTTTTCAAATCCATACAGTACGGAGTGCCCTGAGCTTGACTGTGAAGAAGGGTGGACACTGCTAAAGTGTGGAGGAAAGCACAACGAAAGGGCCAAGGTATGTTTCGAGAAGGCTCTGGAAGAGAAGCCCAACAACCCAGAATTCTCTTCTGGACTGGCCATCGCAACATACCGTCTGGATAATAAACCACAGAAGCCATTCTCTGCTGATGATCTGAAGCAGGCCCTTGAGCTGAATCCCGACGATCAGTATGTCAAAGTACTCTTGGCCCTGAAATTGCAGAAGATGAATGAAGAAGCTGAAGGGGAGCGGTTGGTCCTAGAGGCCGTGGAGAACACTCCTTGCCCAGCAGATGTCCTTCGCAATGCAGCCACATTTTACAAAAATAAAGGTGATCTAGACAAAGCTATTGAACTGTTTCTAAGGGCATCGAAATCCATTCCAAACAATGGTTACCTGTATCACCAGATCGCATGCTGCTATAGGGCAAAAGTCAAACAGATTCAGAGTGCAGGAGAATCTGAAGCTGGCAAGAATGGAGAGAAGATTGAAGAACTAAAGAAACATGCTATTGACTATGTGATCAAAGCTATTGAGAAAGGAGTAGATCCACTGTATGCATATTCTGATGTCACCGACCTCCTGGAAAGAGAAGACTGTTTTCAGACAGCTTTCAGTAAGGAGCTCCCCAACACTGGGAGGCTACAACCCCACCAGCACTATTGCGACTTTGAGGGGCATCATGGGAAGTCTGAAGACACTTCTGTCCAACGTGATTTAGAGGGTGTGCCCACAAGCACAAAACCAGCTGAGAAGGGAAAGATGAAGTGCCCACCACAGAATATAGCTGGAAATCAGCTTCCACAAAATGCACCCAATTCTTGGTATCTCCAAGGATTAATCCACAAGCTGAACGGAGAGCTGCTTCAGGCAGCCGAATGTTATGAGAAGGAACTGGGCTACCTCTTAAGGAACAGCCCTACCGGCATAGGCAGCTTTTTCCTGCCGTCCCCTGAGCTTGAACAAGGCAGTGAGGAAGCAGGCCGGGGCCCACCCAGCCCCGTTCTCAGAGCTCCCCCAACCCTGAGCTGAAACACAGAGGAGGGACGGGAGCACAGTCAGGGAGCGTGGGGTGCTGGTCTCGCTTACTGCTTTAGGGCCCATCTGAGGAGTTGTTTCCTCGTGTCTGTCTCCCCTGTGCATATCAGCCACACACACTTCCCTAGTCCGCAGGTCTCATAACAAAATTAGCAGTGGAAACAGTGCTTCAGGCCTGCATGCTGCTGAGTAATTCTCAGTTTGCATTCGGTTCACCGGACAGCCCCCATTTCTGCCCTTCTTGCCAAGAGTCTTAGCTCGCCGCTGCCTGCTCCCAGGGCTCCCGCCCTCTGCCCCACTGCTATGTAGCCTTCCGGACCCCCTGAAAGACCACCTTTTGACTAATCCTGGAATATTCCTTCTGTCTGACTCTTGGCTTCAGCCATGTATATATATTCCTGATTGTGATACTACAATAAGTACGTATTCTTGATAGTGATGCTACAATAAACCTTAACATTTTGACTCAGGATAAAGCAGTTGTGTGCTTTGCGCGTGTGACTGAGAGTAATATTAATTCCCAAAGTTTCTCTTCGGGACACTGTCTAGGGACAGTGGGTAACTGCTACAGCCATATCATACTACTGTCAACGTGCCCTTGTTAGCTAACACTCCCCTGTAGCCGGCCTGCCCTTGGCCACGGGAACTATCTCTCTTATTCCAGTCCAGGGGCCCCGGCGGAGTGCAGTGCCCAGCCAGAAGCTTCTGCAGGGTTGCTGTGCACCCAGCAATGCCTGGACAGTTGCCCGCCTGACGGTGTGTAAGAGGTGCCAGTACTAGGCTGGCTATAGAGACAGAGATCTTCACCCGCCCGACAGTATGAAAATATTCAAGTAGTCCCTCCCAGCTGCGGAGACCCACGGGCTTGTGCACCATGCAGCTAGGAGATGTGCCAAGGACCCTGTCCACCTCTCCTCAACCCGTTACAATGTCTGCGTTCGTATGCTTCTCTAGTGGTATCATCCGTTTGTCTGGGTGCAGAGGAAGATTGTTAGGCACCAGATCCCAGACAAGACAGAGGGACTGGCAATCCCACCTCCTTTATGAGTGGGCAGTCAGAAATTTGACTCTTTCCTTGTACAGAAGGGGAGTTCTGGGAAGGTGTTTCATAAGCCACACTGGCTGTAAAAGCAGCAGACTTCAGTGAGGCTGCCCCCCACCCCTGAATTATCTGTTGGCTCCAGCAAGGCTGGGAGAGCCTCCAAGTGCCCAGCAGTGAATTGCTGCCTCCTGGCCAGCCTTGGCCTGGAGCCCATTCCAGAGGGGTTGCTGGGCCCAGGTAAAGAATATTAGCATGGAAACCAACATTGAAAGCGTGGAAGAGCATGGAAGGGTGGCTGGGGGTAAGGTGGAGACTGGCAACAGGTACAGCTCTGGGGTAGGTGAGGAATTGCCCATCTATATGCAAACACACATGCTCAAGGACACAAAGATTTTGAATACTGGTGGCGAAGGAGGACATCGGAAGTTTCTCCAACAGGGGTACCTGGTCCCATCCCCGGAAATCACACACAGCTGATTGACACAAGGATCGTGGCCACCTACCTACCCTGTCCCTCCATGCTCAGGGTCCCATCCACCTTCCAGATGGTGCTAAGGCTCCCAGAATTGCTGTTGATCTGTCCTGACCTACATACCTAGGCTTTGATTTATTTTGCTGCCTGGACAATTTTATGGAAAAGATGCCTCTGCACCCACAATCTACTGTTGTCTGAGGGAACGTCCACAATCTGCACTTCCTTGTGTGTGCCCCTGATCTCACACAGCCCCGCCTCTGGAGACCCAGAGGGAATAAGAAATCGCTGGTTTTTCACAGACATCCACTCCTTACCACCTGGGGCCATACCCAACCCTACCCAACTAGTAACTCGGTGGGGACTTAGAACTTCTCGACCAGTGCCATTTTACCACCTAGGCTGTGGGGCAGGCTTGACTGGTGGCCACATAGCATGTCTTAGCAGATTCTAGGGCTGTCCACAGAAGAGACAATTGGAGGAACGGGAGTCTGTCTCCACAGGGGAAACCATGGACTCCTCCCCTCAGGCTAATCAGCTCCAGGGAAGCATGGACTCTGTCTCCTTTGCTCACAACTATATGCCCATTCCAGCAGTGCCTGGAATGAACTGAGCTCTCAAAAAATTTTGAACACATTGTCTCCATTGACGGCTATGACATTGCCATTACCACCAGCTCAGTGGCTCACTGTGTGAGCTCACCTCTTCTAAAACAACTTCTCTGAATCCTAGGGGAAGGTGCTGGGAAAATAAAAGAATAAGTGTCCCAAACTACAAAACAGTAACAATAAAATCATGGCAGGTTTCTGTACTGGCCTCTGAACTATATTCTAGGATCTGTGCTAAGCCCATTGCTAGCATCTAAAACCAGTGTGGAATGTATGAGGCTCAGAAAGGTTTGGTGACTTGTCCAAGGCCACACAGCTAGAAAGAGGTATTGCTGGGACTCAAGTCCATAGCTGTATGACACCAAGACACTCTGCTCACATGCATTTCTGTACTTTCTCACATGCTGTGTCCTCAGTCTATTGGCACAACCAAGAGGTTTCAGGCTCTACCGTGAGGGTAGACCCCTGACTTGTGTCTCTTCCTATCAGTTCCTCCACTTAATCCAAACCCCCCTCCCCCACACTCCTGTGTGTGATTCCGGAATCTCCTGGCTTTCCATTTTACTCCTCTTTCCCACTGTGTTTTGTAATCCAGTGTCAGATTTTTTTAATTCATCCTGATACGGCAAATTCACAGGACCTTGACAGTGGTAATGCTCCTCAAGCTACCTGCAAAGGAATTTAGAATTATGTCCACGCAGGGCTGCACCAGCCTCTCCAGAACCACCGGCAGCTGACACAGTGAGCTCCATTTTGTAAAAGTTGGGCCTGGACAGCAAGGATCTCTTAAATGCATGGGGAATACTTTCCTTGGACTTTTAAGATTTTCCTCTGCAGTCCATTTTGTATTCATTCTCATAGGAAATTGGGAAGGGTGGTGAGAGAGCCACACTCAGCAAGTCTTGGCCTGTCCTTCCTCCCCCTTGCTCCACTAGATGGAGTGACTGTTCCCTAACTGCCTGCTGTATTGTGTTCTCCAATGAGAATTCTAGGAAGTTGGCATCAGAGTCCCCAAGATACCACCTGGGTCCGGTGATTCACTAGAAGGACTCACAGGACGCAACATACAGTCCTATCCATGGATTAGACTTATTACAACAAAAGGATACAACAAAAGCAAAATCAGCACAGGGAAAGAGTGCATGGGGTGAAGGTCAAAGAAACCAGGCACAAATCTCCCAGAGTTCTGTCCCAGTAGAATCAAACAGGATGTGCTTAATTCCTCCAGCATCAAATGTGACACATCTGAGGCTAGTTGGAGCCTCAGCGCCCAAGGGTTGTATCGGGGACCAGCCACACAGGTACCCCCTGCTTAGCACATATCAAAATTCCAGACTCCCAGAAGGAAAGCAGGTGTCGGTATTAACCAGATTGTTTGCACAAACTGTTTAGGCACAGCAAACCAGCCTGATCAGTTAGAGAATGGTGGGAGCATTCCAAAAATCCAAGTTCCCAGATGTCAGCCAAGGACAAACCTTGCCAGCAGGTCTTTCTAAGGATCATAGTCTAAGGCCTGATATGTTAACCCTTTTCTGTACAGTTTATGAGTGCCACCAATGACTCCACAGGCACCAGGCACCCCAGGTATCTATCCCTTTACCCTTCATTCCCAAACAATGCTTTCACCATGTTTCAGTGAGTCAGGGTCCTTCAAGCATGCAGTGAGGGGACCCATGGCCACCCTCAGGTTTGCCCGTGTGTTAAAAGGACTCCCAGACTCAGCATGCAGCCATAATTACAGGTAAGTTATATTATAGTGTAAGGGGAGAAAACAAATCTTTTCCCCCTACAGTAGTCCCAGGTTCTCCAGCAGGGGCCCTGCAAATTAGACTGACGACAGATTAGCAAGAGAAAAATAGCTGCTTATTAACTGGTATATCCACACACATGGGGGAACTCAGGGATGCATAACTCAAAGGGGTGGATAGAACTAGAGCTTCTATAGTGCAGGGGAGGAAAAATCTTTCTCCCTCTACCCTCCTATATTCAATGGCTGGGCTCATGAGTCAGTTAGACAAGAGCCAGGTTAGTAAGAGAAAAAATAGGTTTAATTACATACACACACACAGGAGTTCACAAGGAAAACATGGCTTCCAGAGGTGCCAGATGACTGAGGCTTATAAACCATCATGCAGGGTTGATAAGTCATTGGCAGACCTAATTCCCTTCAGCTCATATTCAAACCTGACATAATGAATTTGCTGACATCATGTCAATGAATTTTTCCTTTTATTAAATGTTTTTAATGCTTATTTATTCTTTTTTGAGAGAGACAGAGACACAGAGCATGAGTGGGGAAGGGGCAGAGAGAGGGAGACACAGAATCCAAAGCAGGCTCCAGGTTCTGAGCCATCAGCACAGAACCTGATGTGGGGCTTGAACTCATGGACCATTGAGATCATGACCTGAGAGGAAGTCGGACACTTTACCGACTGAGCCACCCAGGCGTCCCATCAATGAAGTTTTCTAAGACTTCATGGCCTCTAAGACTTCTGTCTCCATGAACATGTGGAGCCCAGAGGGGACAGAGGTCACTGAAGTGGGATGCTGTAGGGGCTGCACCAAGCACAGGACAGCCTGGAATGATGTTGACAATGCTGAACTTTACCTGAGCCCTGTGCTTCTAGATGAAAGCCACGGTCAAAAAATCTGCCCACCCCCAACTTTGGTGTCTGAGAATGTGGGGAGTTTAGCTAAGCTACTCCATGTTATTGCTGTCTCGGTATCCATTTTGTTTGGCCTAGGAGCCTGAGTGGGGCGTTGAACTAACATTAGTCTTCGTGTGCAAGTACACGCTCTAGATAGCAGCCTGCAGAATTACAAGCAAATGTAGGTTCCTGATATGATATCTCCCAGCAGCCTGTCTGAGCAACAACCTTCCTGGCCTCCCAGGGCCTTCCCCTTCTGCCCTCCTCCCCTTAGAGAAGCCCCTGTGGAGCTGACCGAAACCCCACTCTTTTGAGTTTGAAGGGACCATTCCGAACCTACGCCCAGAACCCCAAAGCATTTCACTCACAGCCCATGATAAACGCTTCCTCTCTGCCTGCAGACTGCCTTGACATCCCTATCATGTGGCGTCAGGACCTGTGAGGAATAAACCTGTCCAGTTCAACTTCTCTTGTGGTCTTCTGTGAAACTGCAGAGAAACACCCTTTTCCGTATTACTTAGATAAAACTCGGGATGGGACCCCTGTCTCCCTCTGTTGAGGCCACAGACTCTCCAGATTCTCATTCTGCTTCTCCTAAATGATCATCTGAATTATTTGTTCCCGTGATCAATCAGAACAAAGTGCCTGTACATTTAATCAGACTGACTAGACGTTTATCAATTTTGTTAATTCTTCCAAAGAACCAGCTCCTGGTTTCATTGATCTGTTCTACTGGGGTACTTTCATTTTTGTTTTGTTTTGTTTTGGTTTGGTTTTGATAGCTTTGATTTCGGCTCTAATCTTTATTATTTCCCTTCTTCTGCTGGTTTTGGGTTTTACTTGCTGTTCTTTTTCCAGCTCTTTAAGGCGTAAGGTTAGATTGTGTATCTGAGACCTTTCTTCTTTCTTTAGGAAGGTCTGCATTGCTATATACTTCCCTCTTATGACCGCCTTCGCTGTGTCCCAGAGGTCTGGGGCTGTGGCATTATCATTTTCATTGGCTTCCATGTACTTTTTAATTTTCTCTTTAACTTCTTGGTTAAGCCATTAATTCTTTAGTAGGATGTTCTTTAATCTCCAAGTATTTGTTGTCTTTCCAAATTTTTTTATTACGGTTCATTTAGAGTTTTGCTATGAAACCCTTTATTGTGGTCTGAAAATACGCACGGTATGATCTCAGTCTGTTTGTACCTTTTGAGGGCTGATTTGTATCCCAGTATGTGATCTATCCTAGAAAATGTTCCATATACACATGAGAAGAATGTGTATTCTGCTGCTTTAGGATGAAATGTTCTGAATATATCTGTTAAGTCCATCCGGTCCAGTGTGTCATTCAAAGCCATTGCTTCCTTGTTGATTTTCTGCTTAGATGTTCTGCCCACTGCTGTAAGTCAAAATGCCTATAAACTTAACTTGGCCAAATCTCTCTCTCTTTCCCCACGAGACCCTTAAATTTGACTCGCCCCCAAGGCTAAACAAGTATTGGAAGGCCAGACAATCCCTCTCAAAGCTTGGCTAACAACAAGGAAAGAGATTTCCTGATCTCTCCACCCTCTCCCTTCTTCCCTGACACCCAGTTTCTAGAAGTTTCTAGAACACCCAGTTTCTAGCCTTGTTTGCACCTCTATGTAAGGGAAAAGCCCTCTTCTGACTAAACCTTTCAGACATTAGCAGATCTTAAGATCAGAACTGTCTCCCTTCCTTATTGCAAGTCTTCTTTTTTTTCTTTTTTTTCACTTAATAAACTCAATGTCTTAGAGCCCTTTTGGGCATATAGAAAAATGTGCAGGAAGTACAGAGTTCTAATATACCTCCCTCCTCCACACCCTCACCCCTCCTACAGTTTCCCCTATTATCAACACTTTGCATTTGTGTGTATATTAGCTCCAACTGGTGAACCAATATTGATACTTTATTCCTAACTGAAGCCCACAGTTTACATTAGGGCTCACTCTTTGTATTGAGCACAACATCACCCATCTACCATTGCTCTATCATCAGAAGAATTACATCGCCCTAAAAACGCCCTGTGCTCCAACAATACCACTTCCCCTAAAGCCTTGGCAAACACTGATCTTTTTACTATTCCTATTGTTTGGTTCTTTCCACAATGTCATGAAGTTGGATGTACAGGGTTTAGCCTTTTTAGGATGCGTCTTTCACATAGCAATGTGCATTTAATGTTCCTTCCTGTCTCCTTTAGCTTAAGAGCTCATTTGTTTTCACTGATGAATAGCATTCCATTCTGTGGCTGTACCACAGTTTGTTTATCCCCTCACCTGCCGAAGAACATCTTGATTACTTCTAATTTTTGGCACCAACAGGAGTACCAAATAAGCCAACTCACTGAGAGGAAGTGGGTATAATCCAGCTCTGCACCTCTGCTTCTTTGAGTCCGATCCCCAGGTGGTATCTTGCCTGTCCTAGGAAAGTGAGGGGCTAGATCTCACCTACAGACCATGGAACAACTGATGACGTTCAGGGGGTATAAGTGCCAGGCCACCTGAAACAAACTCATGCCTGACCGGACGGTAAGGGCAGAATCCACACAGCAAGGCCCCTGTCATGTAAAATGTCCCATTTCCAGAGTCCCAATCTGGTGGTCAGCTGGCACTTTCACAGTTACATATTCCTCTTATCTGCTTCTGCACGTTTACTGTGACTTGAGATACAAGTGCTGGTTTGGCGATCCTTCTGGAAGCCTTAGCATGTGCAGCTAGCATCACTGCACCTTTGCATAAGTAGCCTCAAAACCGCCAGGGCCTGGCCTGGCCACTGCATATCTTCTTAGGAGTATTCTCTAAGTGGGGAGCCAGCAGGACTATGATTCTTCAAAATACTTCAGCTGAAAGATTAAGAGTTAACCCAAGAAGGTGTTTTCAAGAAGAGAGAAAGAATCCTTCCTCTGTGATTATAAAGCATCCAACATCTACTGCTTTTCTTAAAATTAAATGCTCATGGATCTGTCTCCCACCTAGATGGCAAGTCACCCGAGAAGAGGAAATCTGTCATATCCATGTCCCAACAGAGTGCCTGACATGTAACTAATGGTCATTCATGGCTTGCAGACTTTAGAAATGGGTAAGGAAGGAGCTCATGGCAACGAAGGCCGCCTTGGACATGCCGACAGCTCTGGGCTGAAGCAATAATATAGAAGCTCTCTGAACAGAAAGAAAGAGACCCACACAGCCCGACACTATCAGCAAGGCCCCGGTGCTGCTGGACAGCGCCCCACAGCCAGGACCCTGTTCCCCTGTCCCACATGCACATTACATCAACATCAGACAAGGCCACCCTGACACCATGAGAGACCAAAACAAAAACAAGGCCACTCCATAAAACATGTCTGAACACAGACAAAAAAAGATGAATGCTGTCCAGATGGGTCCTACACTGACCCAACACCAGGTGAAGTTCTCCCCACACTTCCTCTGACAGCACTAATGGTGCGCTGCAACGTTGAGGAGAGAAGGGTTTTGCAGTGCTGAGGGTGGGGCTAAAATTGTTTTGACATTAGCAGAATTAATCCCTTTCAGGTTGCCTTTTAGACTACATGTAACCTACCTGTTGGCGCCATAAAGCGATGAGCGTTTCCTCAGGGTTTTTAGGCCAACCTGCTCTCTGTCCTAATGACCGACCACAGAACCCAGGGAGGCAACAGATAGGGGGAGGCAAGGACACTGGAAGGTATCATTTGACCATTCAAGTGCTGGCTCCATTCCTATTAGACTGAATTCTCCTAAAAATACAAATAATTGTTGTCTACTTTTTACAGTGACGAATCAAACGGGAATCCCATTGAAGATAGCCTGCTTCAGCTGAGATGCCACTTCACCTGGGAGCTGCTAGTTGAAGACACTGAGATGCCCGATTTAGAGAACAGGATCTTGGATGAGATTGAGTTCCTAGACACCAAATACAACGCGGGCATACACAACCTGCTGGCCTACGTCCGACACCTGAAAGGCCAGACTCGGGAGGCCCTGGGGAGCCTGAAGGAAGCCGAAGACCTGATCCAGCAGGAACACGGCGACCGATCGGCTGTGAGAAGCCTGGTCACCTGGGGCAACTACGCCTGGCTGTATCACCACATGGGCAGGCTGGCGGAGGCCCAGACTTACCTGGACAGGGTGGCGAACACTTGTGAGAGGTTTGCAGCCCCCTCCTGCTACAGGCTGGACTGTCCTCAGATGGACTGTGAGGAAGGGTGGGCCTTGCTGAAGTGTGGAGGAAAGAACTACGAGCGGGCCAAGGCCTGCTTCGAAAAGGCTCTGGCAGCGGAGCCTGAGAACCCCGAATTCAGCACTGGGTATGCAATCACCATCTATCGCCTGGACGGCTTCAACAAAGCGACCCAGGTCAGCGACGCATTTTGTCTGCAGCCTCTAAAAGAGGCCATCAGGCTAAACCCAGAAGACGCGTATATCAAGGCTCTGCTCGCCCTGAAGCTTCAGGACGTGGGCCAAGAAGCCCAAGGAGAAAAGTACGTCGAAGAGGCACTGACCAACATGTCCTCGCAGACCTACGTCTTTCGATACGCGGCCAAGTTTTACCGCAGGAAAGGCGCTCTGGATAAAGCTCTTCAGCTCTTAAAGAGGGCCCTGCAGGCCACGCCCTCCTCCGTTTTCCTGCATCACCAGATGGGGCTTTGTTACAAGGCACGCATGATCGAAATCAAGAGAGCGGCAAACTGGCAGCCCAGAGGACAGGATAGAGACAATGTCCACAGATTGGTTCGCTTGGCTATACGTGAAATTCAAAAGACTCTGATGCTAAGGCCCACATTTGAGTTGGCTTATGTTGAACTGGCTTACATGTATGCAGAAATAGGCCAACACACAAAGGCTGAGGACGCCTTTCAGAAAGTGTTGCACATGAAGAACATCAACGATCATCTGCAACAAGAGATTCATTACTGCTATGGCCATTTCCAAGAACTTCACAAGATATCTGTGGATAAAGCAATCACCCATTATTTAAAAGGTCTCAAAATAAGAAGCATCTCCCGCACCAGGGAAAAAATTCTCAGCGCCCTAGAGAAGTTAGCTAAAAGACGTATTCATCAGAATGTACGTGTGGTGGAAAGTTTCAGCATCCTTGGGCTCATCCACAAATTGAAAGGGGAAGTGAGTGAGGCCCTGGTGTGTTATGAGAAGGCTCTCAGGCTGGCTGCTGACTCCAATGCCATGGTCTGAAACAGAGGTCACCATTACTTGTTTAATGTCATAACTAAATATAGCCAACACCTTCCTGATCGCTGCTTTCAGGAACATGTGACATGCTGAAATACAAGAGTTGATACAACACAGGCTGTGCTGCCTGCTGAGTGCCGCCCCCCCCCCACCATTTTCTTTCCCCTCCTGTCCATGTGTAACACATCCCTGTACTCATTGGCCAAGGTCAGTTGATGCTTTTGGGGGCACCTATCACCTGCTAGGCCAACAGAAGCTCTTTTCCCTATGGCTTTGCATGGGGAAAGGGTGCATGGGTGGCTTCCGTCCTCCATCTGCCTGGTCTCCGAAACAGAGGAGTCTTAAACAGGGAAGATTTCAGCCCCTCCTGGGCCCAGCACACCGGTCACACGCCAGTGTAGCTCTGTGCACACACCCCTGTCTCTGTAGGAGCACACACACAGGACGTCCGTGCCTTGGTCCGAAGACACTTCCGCTGGTTGGCTCACACACTCAAAGCATGAATTCCTGGAGACAGTCATCCTGAGCCAAGAGCATGGGCTGCTCATATACACATGCACCACGTGTATCTCTCTCCACACACACTGATTCTGGAGCTCACACAGGCCCATTCCTGCGGACTTGTGCACATACACATTCTGTATTTGGAAAATTCCTGACACTGTAACCCAGTCAGAAGTTTAAAAAAAAAAATTAAAAAAAAAAAAAAAAGATTTACTTTTCATGTGGCCGGGCGTGCTGACCTACCAGATCTAAAAGCAAGGCAAATGAGCAAAGATGAAAGAGAAAAGAGAAGGGACTTCAGGAGGTCACTAGAGTGTTCCAGTCCCGGTGTCCATCTCCCAAGGCCTTCCCACAGCCAAGAACTGCTGGCCAGGAAGCCAAGTCTATAACCTCATAAGAAACTCAAACATTTCGGGACACGTTTGTCCAGCCGCTGGCAATCGCAAAGAATCTGTGCATTCCAAACACGTCGCTGGACGTGTACTCACCCCTAAGAAAAATTAAAATGTACTGGGGAAAGACAAATAAAGGAAAAGCCCGTTTAGGAGGTGCAAGCCAAAAGTGACAAATACATTAATGCAGTTTTTAGGTGCTGGCCCTTGGGGTACATCATATAATCTTCTTTTTCCCTAAGATATTTTCTCCAAAAGCATTCAGTAAAGTTAGAAACTTGGTAAGCCAACAAAGTCTTTGAGTGAGTTTTATTAGTGAGATTTTTAAAAGGTATATATTCCAGGGGCACCTGGATGGCTCAGTCGGTTAAGCATCCGACTTCTGCTCAGGTCATGATATTGGGCTCATGGGTTCAGGCCCCGCATCCAGCTCTGTGCTGACAGCTGGGAACCTGCTTCGGATTCTGTGTCTCCCTTTCTGCCCCTCCCCTGCTTGCACTGTCTCTCTCTCTTTCTCAAAAATAAACGTTAAAAAAAATTCTTTTTTAAAAAAAAGATGTGTATTCTTGGGGCACCTGGGTGGCTCAGTCAGTTAAGCATCCAACTCTGGATTTCAATTCAGGTCATGATCCATCGGTTTGTGAGTTCAAGCCCCGCATCAGTCTCCGTGCTGACAACGCAGAGCCTGCTTGGGATTCTTTCTTCCTCCTTTTCTTTCTCCCTCCCCGGCTCAAGCTCATGCTCTCTCTCAAAATAAATAAGTAAACTTAAGAAAAACATATATTCTATGTTTGGATGGAAGTAGAAAAACACAGAAGCGACTTCTATAAGCAATAGAAGGTCTGAGGCAGAAGCTTCGGGAATATAAACACTACCAAGAATTTTTCCAAGTATTGGGTAGGGCTTCACTTTTGCAGGCCACGGAATTGTAAGGTTGGTTTTTCCCTGAGGGCTGGAACTGACCTATGGGAAGGAGGGTGGCGGTCACTCAGATGATACCCGGGGAAAACAATTAATAGCAATAATTAGCACCAAAATTATTACCCTAACCAATTTTGTCGCTCCTAAACCAAGAATGGATTTATTATATTGAAGCAACAAAAAAAAAACCTACTGGGGCAGGAATACTGTCTTTTTCTTGTAAACAAGATGTGACTGAAGTCATCACAGTATGCATGCCGACACGTTTCCTCAGCGAATTGCCTTCTTACACAACAAAAACTAAGGTAAATAAATGGATGGAGACTTGATGGATGAATAGATTTGCAGTTAAGCAAATGTGTAAAATGTTACTGTAGGATCTAGGCAGTTGAGTATATTAGTGTTCATTGTAAAATCCTCTCAACTTTTCTCTGATGTTCAGGACAAAACTGTCAGGATAAAAAGGTCAAAAGGCCGTATCTGAAAGGTAAACCAAAATGAAGCAAATGAGCCAAAATATATACGGGCTAGAAGATAAAACCACACAGGATGAGAAAATATTCTAAGTGATTTGTTTGAAGCACCAGGTATCTATGTTCCCCTGACGTGGGACTTTGAACACCACGGGACTTTGAACACCACGGGAACAGCCCCTCTGAGGGGAGGATGGGGCTTCCTTGCAGCCTGTGGCCTCATGGCACGAGACAGGAGAAACAGGCTTGTCTCTCCTGCTCTCACTAAGGACTGAGGGGACCCATGAGTGACTCCACCCCCTCCACCTCTCAGCCGGGGAGAAGCCACCTTGGTGACACGTTCTGTCCTAACCATTCCAGTACGCAGAGAAGGAGAGGCCCGGCCCCAGCATTACAGGGTGAGGTGTACATGGTAAAGAAGGGGCAAGGTTTGGATTAGGCCATGGGCTGCCCCCATCCGGAAGCGTGCGCAGCGTTGGGGGGGGGGGGGGCGGTGGAGAGCGCAGTGATTGGGCCTCTGCCCCACCTTGTCCCTGGCCGGGCAGGCAGAGTAGGGGACATGGATGGGGTACACTGCGTGTCACTGGTGATGTCCCCCAGTTTGGCCCCACAGCAGGCTGGCTTGCTGGCTCCTTGCCGGCTGCCCCAGCCACAGGACTTGAGAAATAAACGGGATGCTCCGAGCCACTGCATCAGCGTTAGACGTAAGCCATCCCCAGAGCTTGGTGTACTTCCTGGGTCCGTTGGGGCAGTGCGGTCTTGCCAGTCCTGACGGCCCACATGGGCTCAGAAGCCAGGACGACCTTGCTCTGGTCCTTCGCGTTATCCACAGTGACCTTCTCGGCGACGCCAGCTTCCCTCTCATGTAGCTCCTCCCCAGTGCAGGCGATCACTCCCAGTCCCTCTGCAAGGCTGTGGGCCACTTTCTGTTCCATCAGCTCACCTGACTCGCCCAGGACAGCCCACGTGGCTCATGCCAGGACTGATCACCCTCTGCAGCAGCTCTGTGCAGCCACAGCAGTCGGGATCCCTGCCAGGGGCAAAGTCCATGTGACAGTGGGGAGTGCACAGACCACCTCAGTGTCTGCCCCAGTTTCAGAGTGAGGATGAGTTCCCCTAGCCTCTTCTTACAGTGCTCCCCACAACAAAGAACTTCCTGAGGGCGCCAAGGCACTGGAACCCACACACCGAAGGTCAGCATCACCCCCCACCTCCCAGAGATTTTTAGCGTACTGTAATTTGACTCTGCAGTTTTAGAAGAATAGATCTTATGGACAAAAAGAACAGAAAAAAAAATCTTAAACTCTACTCAGCAATCATTTTGAAGGTTGTTTTGTGGATTTTGTTACTCTGAGGCCGTTGTTACCCAGCCTCATATGAATAGAGCATATGAATATGGGTATCAGATACTCGATTCAGGAGAAGAGATACACAATTAGGTTGAGTAAAACTCCTATAAGCTTGAATCAATAAGATGAACTCGTGATATATTTTGTCTTTAAAACACACACAGTGCCAGTGTCACTTTCCTGGTTTCGATACCGTATTACAGCTATGTAGGAAGTAGCCACTCAGGGGTGGGGGTCAGGGGGGAGTGGTGTGAAAGGCATACAAGACCCCTCTTGCTACCTCCTGTGAGTCTGTAACTATTTCAAAATAAGCTTGAAATGTAAAAAAGGGAAATCATAAAAATTCAGTTCGTACTCGAATATGTTGCAATGGGCTAAATGGGGGGTCAAGGTGGCCCGAGAGGGTGCAGGAAGTGCCCGAGATGTGAAATTCCTCAAACCGTTCACAACAAAGGATTCCTGGTGTCTCTGAGTCCTTCCCCACGGATATGATTGCAAGTATTTGGGGAAAATCCCAAAAGCCAAGAAGATCCTTTTATAGAAGGGTCCAAACATTCAAAATGCCATTCTTTTTCCATGCCATCTTGTGGGGTCAGTAAGAGGTGGAGGAGTTAACTGTCCATTATGCAGGTGGGGAAATGAGGCTCCGAGTAATGAAGACACTGAATGTGAGCCACACAGAACGGCGAGTAGGTCCAGGGTTGGTGTCTCAGACCACTCAGTCAAAGAATTTCAGTTTTACAGTAGATTCCAGGGGTCATCTAGGCCCTGGTTCCTCCCCAGGTATACATAAAAATCACCTGAGGATTTCTTTTTAATACAGAGATGGGAGGGGGGCATTCCCAGACATGTATTTGACTGGCCTAGGATCGGGCCTAGTTAGCGTTATTCTTAAAACCTCCCTAGATGCTTCTAGGGTACAGTAAGGGTTGAGATCCAATAATCTATCCCAAGTCACTTGTTTATCACCTGAGGAAACTGAGGTCATCGAGGTGAAGTGGCTTATATCAGCTGGTCAGTCACTCAGGGAGCTGGTCGTAGACTCCCAGAAATGGACTCATAGTCTAGTGCTGAAATTTCATTTTCTGTAAGTTTCGTTTTCTCCAGTTCTTGATTTCTTTCCTAACTGAACACACACATACACAGACACACACACACACACACACACACACACACACACACGCACACAGAGGTACGCATGCGTGTGTACTTTATTGGCTATTTCCTCTCTGCTTTGTCTAGTGTCACTCATGGGCAAGATTCTGAATTACCTATTCACTCTGAGTCGGCGCTCATTCGAACTGGAACCATGGCCAAATTCACAGTGATCACAAGATACACATTCTTTCTGCTTGTCTACAATCTATTTAGTGCATTTGGAAAATTACAAACTAATTGCTTTTCTCCACAAGAACTCCAAAGACACTTTTCTACCCCCAAAAAGAGAGCTTTTCTAATGCATGCAGTTCAGCGTTTGCTTATGGCCTGAGCATTTATCAGAACACATGGATAAATGTGTCTTATGTACTGAGAAATTTGTACTTGTGCAGAACTTTCTGGCTAGTTCAGGATGCCTCCATGGAGGCTTATATTACTGGTGAGAGCTGAGATGGGAGATGAGCTGGGCACTCTGTTGTCAAACCACAAAATCTTTCTCTTACCTCCTGTCCAAGTGATCAGGGATTAAGAGGCGTTCTTGGTATCTGGTCCATTTCCTTCATTCGTGAACCAGGTGGCTTGTTTATTTCTGTCAGGCTGAAACCAATAGTAACCACCAGAATCCTGATCACTTCAAAATAAGAGTAGGTTTTTATATTTTACAGTAGATTCCTTCTATATTTAGGAGGCTAATTGAAACTGGGGCTACTACCTCCCTCAATTCTTCCAGAATCCAGCTACCAACCTCCATGACAGGCAACGATGGCCTGAAGCTCTCCTTTAGGGTACAAGACAGATCTGGTTCCAGACACTGCTGCTAAGTGTTTGCACCACTAGGAACACCCCTCCGTAAGGTCCCAGGTTCACAGCCATTGGTACTCTGATTTCATACAATTCTGTACTCACCTGCAAACTCCACAAGACCCTGCACATGGTCCTTGCCCCTTGACTCTTGATGGTAAAGCTGCGGACAAAAGACATCATCAGAACTTTCCATCTCTTACTTCAGTTCTCTATTTCTCTCATTAACCACTTGAGATTCTTCTCTTTCGATAAGCTTCTTCTGTTTTTATTTTCAGGCCACATGAAAAAACATGGCTGACAATGGTACTCAAATATATATGCTACAGGTCCAACACTTCCAAGATCCAGCTTTCTAGGGAAGCAAGTCTAATTGTCTCCTCTTAACAAATTTCTTTTTTTTTAATCAATGATTTTATTTGTTTATTTTTCTTTCTTTATTATTTCAATTTAAATCCAAGTTAGTTAACATATAGTGTAATAATGATTTTAGGAGAATTCAGTGATTCCTCACTTACATATAACACCCAGTGCTCCTCCCAAGTGTCCGCCTTAATGTCCATCCCCCATTTAGCCCATCCCCCTACCCACCCACCTCCCCTCCAGCAACCCTCAGTTTGTTCTCTGTATTGAAGAGTCTCTGATGGCTTCCATCCCTCTCTGTTTCTATCTGATTTTTTCCTCCCTTCCCCTATGTTCATCTGTTGTGTATCTTAAATTCCACACATGAATGAAATCATATGATATTTGTCTCTCTCTGCCTGACTCATTTTGCTTAGCGTAATGGCCCCCTAGTTCCCTCCATGTTGTTGCAAATAGCAAGATTTCATTCTTTTTGATCACCAAGTGATATTTCATCATACATATATACATATATACATACATATACATACATATATATATACATATACATACATATATATACATACATACATACACACCACACCTTCTTTATCCATTCATCAGTCGATTAACATTGGGCTCTTTCCATAATTTGGCTGTTGTCAGTAGTGCTGCTCTAAACATTGGGGTGCATGTGCCCCTTGGAATCAGCATTTTTGTAACCTTTGGATAAATACCTAGTAGTGCTTTTTCTGGGTTGAAGAGTAGTTCTATTTTTAGTTTTTTGAGGAACCTCCATACCGTTTTCCAGAGTGGCTGCACCAGTTTGCATTCCCACCAACAGTGCAAAAGTGTTCCCTTTTCTGTGAATTCTTGCCAACATCTCTTGTTTCCTGAGTTGTTCATTTTAGCCACTCTGACCTGTGTGAGATGGTATCTCATTGTGGTTTTGATTCGTATTTCCCTGATGATGAGTGGTATTGAGTGTCTTTTCATGTGTCTGTTAGCCATCTCGATGTCTTCTTTGGAAAAGTGTCTACTCACGTCTTCTGCCCATTTCTTTGCTAGATAGATTATTTGCTTTTTGGGTGTTGAGTTTGATAAGTTCTTTATAGATTTTGGATACTAACCCTTTATCTGATATGTCATTTACAAATCTCTTCTCCCATTCCATTGGCTGCCTTTAGTTTTGCTGATTGTTTCCTTCGCTGTGCAGAAACTTTATATTTTGATGAAGTTCCAATGGTTCATCTCTGCTTTTGTTTCCCTTGCCTCCAGAGACGTGTCAAGTAAGAAGTTGCTATAGGCGAAGTTCCTCTTAACAAATTTCAAGCTGAGGCTGCAAAACAAAACCAAAAAAAAAAAAAAGTTCCATTTCCCTAATGGAGCTCCATTTTGTGACCCTTAGCAATCATAACTCCATTTTATAACTCTGTTCACATCTCCTCCTTTTGATCAAGATCTTTCTTCAGAAAGCATTGATGATCAATAAATTTTCAAAAACACTGATGAATAATTTCATGTTTTGGGTCCTTCATCGCAGGAAGGTTCATTTCTGGTATGTCATGTCCCCCTGAGGAGAGAAACAGGTGTAGGCAGGAGTTGCTGACCTAAGGACAATGGCTACATTTGAGCAACAGGGAGCCTCAGGGAAATGGATCTTAGGCACTGTCCTTCATCACATCTGTCAGTTGAGGAAAGATGTCAGGAGGGAAGGTTTGGTCAATCATTTCTAGTCTCTGAGCTATCGTCACAACATTTTAGGAAGAAACAACAAAAAGAAATAAGAAATGCTGGGAACGCAAGCTGGTGCAGCCACTCTGGCTGCTATTTCGTCTATAGCTTATCACTTGGAAAAATTATCAAAAGGCTTTGTTCAACCTACTTCTTAAATTCATTCCCTTGCCTGACCCTCACTTACAAGCATGTGGACAAGTTGATAAAGGTTGGAATAGCCAGGCTCCTAGGTCTGACTGACTACATGGAATTCTTTCACAAATCTTAGCAGGTCTTCAAAGGCATTGGGAAAGTCCTCGGTAATGGCTTACAGTTCTGTCTTAGTCCGAGGAGTGTAAGGAACTGATGAAGTCTCAGAGCCTCCTTCCTTAGATCTAACTGGGAAAGGATGCCTGCAGGATCTACATGAACGCCCAGGCTGTCATTATAGAAGGGCAGTCCAACTCATCTAGGATGTGTACATGGAGAGTAGGAGACAGAGGGTGGGAAGAAGGGGTGGGGAAGGGGTGGGAACAGCAGGGGTGGGGGCAGAACAGAGGAGGAGGGGCAAGGGGT
The DNA here is from genome assembly GCF_007474595.2 of Lynx canadensis. Taxonomy (NCBI): domain Eukaryota; kingdom Metazoa; phylum Chordata; class Mammalia; order Carnivora; family Felidae; genus Lynx; species Lynx canadensis. The sequence continues at coordinate 78,364,897 of NC_044313.2, read as the reverse complement.
TGAGAGGCATCAGCTATTTCTTCTATTCTTGAGAGCCTCTTAGAAGGGTCTGAATTAACTGCTGGGAATGTAGACTTAGCTCCTGAAGGGAAGCAAACTTTCCAGTGTTTCTTTTGGAATCTCCATTTAAAATAAGCCCCCCTTTCATTTTGTTCGGTTGTATAACTCCTTTTCAGTTTATGCATGCAAGTAACCTCAGTTTGGACTATCAGAAGTGCCCCATGTTGGCCAATAAGGCTTTAAATCATCGTGGGGAATGCGAGTCTAACAGGCAAACATTTTTCAGCAACAAGACCCGTCTTCCTTACACATAAATCCTGCAGGAGCTCCGGCAGGGGGCTGGTTATCAAGAGTCCCCTTAGGAGAATGATCTCCCCAAACAGAGTATTCAGCAACAAGCTGAAACCCAACTCTTCCACTCAAAATGAGTGAAAACAGAATCCTCTCTTCAGAAATGAGAGAGGACAGAAGCCAGCAGCAGAGGACACCCAAACAAGGGAGGTTTGGGCCCAGGAGGACTTACCACCAAGAACAAGGTTGCCAGGGGAGACGGTGGAAAACAATGGCATCCTGCAGGTACTTCACAGGTGCCCACTGCGGCTTGGAACAGAAGGCAGTTGCTCCGGACCCCACTTCTCTGACACCATGGAATGTCAACGGATCTCAGACTGTGTCTGTAAAAACAAGCAATGCATTTATTTGGGGTCTTGGGGATTGCGGTTTGGAAGATAGATTCGAGAGCGATCAAACAACTGGGGGAAGAAATCAGGAGTTTCTAAAGGCAAAAACCACAAGTTGTTTTAAAAGAATAATGATTGATTCTGACAACATGTGAGCTATCTGATACACAGAAATGTTCCAGAAATGGTTCTGTGGTTAAGGCCCAGGTTCTAGAGTTCAGTCTCCATCCAGGGGCAGACATGCACAAACTCCATTTTCCTAAAGATCTCCCAGCTCCCTTTTGGGACCCCCAGCAATTCTCCAAGTCCATCTCGGGACTCCCTGTTCACACTCATCTGAACATGGAGCTTTCCCAGGACTAAATGAACTGTGTCTGGGGATAAATTTGCTTTGCGGGAGCGGCTGGAGAACCCCCACTCTATGACGTGTATCGGGAGGGTGGGACAGTTTCCAGTGAAAGGTAGAAAGAAACAGGGACTTGGCAGACAGCACCAACAGGAGCCTCACCCCCAGTTTCAGCACTTTTCTCGTCTCCCTGTTATCACAGACACCCTGAGCACAGAAAGTGACGTGGGCCAGGATGAGGGATGCCAAGCCTGGTGCCGTGGGCGCCTCCAGAACTGGACAGGGCCCTGAGCAGCTATGAGAGTCACGTCTGCTGAGTAAGGACACTTGAGACGACTACCGTAGAGGGCATTAAAAATACTGTCATTAAGGCCTAACGTGTTCTGTCTGAAGTCTCAAGATGCTAGCACATACACTTTCTCCGTTCTAATGAACAAGGAAGAGGTTACAAGCTCTTACTGCCATTGGCCATTCTCAGGAAGGGTATGCAAAAAACAAAGCAGAGAAGAACTGGTAAAACACAGCCTCTCAGACAACAGTGGCAGATTTGGGTCAAAACTCCAGCTTGGAGAGATGCAGAATTTTATGCCACGAAAGGGAGGCTTTCTATTTCCAGATGAGCAAACGAAGGCACAGATCTGGGGCAAGAGTGTGGCAAGGTCCCGCAGCCAACTTCCCCAGGCCTCCCTGGCTCCAGGGTCCACGGACCCTACGTGCCTGGCACTCCACACTCCCAGCTCTGCACAAGGCCACGCGGAGCCTGAGACAAGAGTTAGCACATCGGTGAAACTGCTTTTCCTCGGCCTCTTCTCAGTTTCCAGACAGACCAAAGAAAGCAATCCTGGTTTTGTTTTCCCCAAGCAGGAACTCTGCTCACTAGTTTCACTTTCCACTTTCAGTTTCTATCTCGGTTTCCAGTCTAAATTGTCAACAACACGCCCACAGGTTACGTCATGAACTGTTCATCTTTCTTATATTGCCCAGGATGTGGCTCACATCCTGAAACCCCAGTCTCCTGGCTGGATCTCAGAAGAGCCCACAGCTAAACAAGGCCCTGCAGAACTGGCAGCCATGAGGTAAGGACTTCTCTGCCTGTCAGCCTGAAGTTCTGGGAAAAAAGGCTAATCAATACTATCTCCAAAGACTTGATTTCAGTGATGTCGAGTTTCCTTACTCTTCCAGGTTAGCGTCTGCTTGGAGACTGAGTGTCCTTAATTCAGGCTTTTTCTTTTCTTTTTTTTTTTTTTTTTAGCATCACCCCGAGGAAGCTTACCTCATAACAAAGCCCAAAGAAGCAGAGGGATGTGGGAAAAGAGTTTTGCAGGGAGGGAGAAAATGATCCACGTCTCTGAAATTCTCTTCCCCAAACTCCCTTCTGTCTGACCGATGGAGGGAATGGACAGTTTGTCTGGAAAGGGACACTGCTTTCTGCTGGCTCCTCACCTGGGGAAAAGGACCCCCACAGCCGTGTGAGCCACAGTCCTGGGCTCTCCCCAGATGTCTTGAGGAAAATATTGTGGGCAAATGGTGGCAGAAGCTCACTGTCTAGGGAACAAGGCCCTCCTCTGTAGACTTCTGGTCTCACTCTCTGTGCTGCTGGGCTCCTATGTCAGGCCTTCTCAACGTCCCTGCATTTAAGATTAGCAGATGACCCTCTCCCCTGGGGAAGCCTCTGGTCTGCAGATACCCTCCTGTCGGTGGGGCTCGACTGCAGTTGTGGCCTCATGTGGGAATTTCTATGCTGTCCAAACTGAATCTTGAGTTAAGTAACCCTTAATATCAACAGATTTTTTAAAAATTAATTGATTTTGATTTGCAAATTTCCCCTCGGTGCTCCAGTGGGCAAAATTTTCAAGGGGCAAAAGTTCGAGAAAGCGCATAATTACAGGCCTATGATCAACCCTCCTCCCAGGTCCATTGACAGAGGGGGTTGTCACTGACAGGGAAAATAATAATGATAATAAAGTAGCTATCGCTTCCTGAATGCTTATAAAGTGCCAGCCTGGCTTCTAAAATTATTATGTAAATTATGGGGCACCTGGGTGGTTCAGTCAGTTAAGCATCCCACTCTTGGTTTTGGCTCAGGTCATGATCTCACAGCTTGGTGGGTTTGAGTCCCACGTCAGGCTCTGTGCTGACAATGCGAAGCCTGCTTGGGATTCTCTCCCCAACCCCCTCACTCTCTGCCCCTCCACCACTTGTGCTGTCTCTGTGTCTCTCAAAATAAAGAAACTTTAAACAATTTAAATTATGATGTAAATTATATTTAATTATTTAAAAAACCCTCAAAAGACACCTACGAAGCAGGTACTCATATCACCCTGATTTTGCAATAATGAATCTTAGATTTAGAAACATTAAGATCACACAGATAGTAAGTGATAGAGCTGGGACATGAACCAGAGTCTCTATTCAGTGATACCCAATTTGACCTCTACACCCATGCTTCTTAAAGTGTACCAGTGGAAGGTTTGTGAGACTATTTCAGATGGCACTCCAATTGGTGTTTATGTTTTAATGTTTTGTTTATTTCAACATGTACTAACGAAAAATACATACATCATCTGAAGAATTTCTGTTCAGGTTACTAGTACAATGTTTCATTGTGATAAGACACATGTATGATAAAATTAGCCATTTTAACTATTTTTTGAGTATGCGATTTTGTGGTATTTAGTGCATTCACAGTGATGTCCACTTCAAGAACATCTTCCTCACCTGAGGGGAAATCCCGTACCCCTTAAGCAGTCACTCTCCACTCATCCTTCGCCCCAGGCCCTGGCAACCATTAATCTGCTTTCTCTCTATGTCTTTGCCCCCTGTGGATATTTCTTTTTTTTTTTTTTTGTAAGATTTAAAATTTTTTAATGTTTATTTATTTGGGGTGGGGGGGAGAGCACGGGGGGAGGAGCCGAGAGAGAGAGGGAGACACAGAATCCAAAGCACACTCCAGGCTCTGAAGCCCTATGCGGGGCTCGAACCCGCGAACAGGGAGATCATGACCTGAGCAGAAGTCAGATGCTTAACCCACTGAGGCACCCAGGCACTCCCCCCCATTGTGGATATTTCACAAACAAAGAAGCATACAATAAGTGGCTCTTTGTGACTGCCTTATTTCACTTAGCACAATGTCTTCAAGGTTTACCCATGTTGTAGCAGGTGACAGAATATCCTTCCCTTTTAAGGCTGAATAATACACCACTGCATGTATTTACCACTTTGTTTAGCGGTTCATCCGTCTATGGACATTTAGGGTGCTTCCACCTTTTGACTATTGTGAACAATGCCTGCTAGGAATAGAAGTATGCAAATCGTCTGTTTGAGTCTCTGCTTTTACTTGTTTTGGGTACATACCCAGAAGTGATACTGCTGAATCACATGGCCGTTCTGTTTCATTTTCTGAGGAATCATCACCATTTTCCACAGCAACTGTCCCATTTTACATTCCCACTAGTAATTCCTCCACATCCTCGCCAACACGTGGTTTTTGCTTTCTGTTTTGTTGAGGGTAGCCATCCTAACGGGTGTGAAGTGGTGTCTTGTGTTTTCGATTTGCGTCTCACTAATGATGGGTGATGTTGAGCATCTTTTCATGTGCTTCCTGGCCATCTGTGTGTCTTCTTTGGAGAAATATCTGTTTTAAGTCCTTTGGCCATTTTGTAGTCACCTGTTTTTTTGTTGTTGTTGAGTCATGAGAGTTGTTTATACAGTCTGGATATTAATCTCTTATCAGATATGTGATTTGCACATAATCTCTCCCATTTTAGGAGTTGCCTTTTCATTGTCAGTAGTGCCCTTTGATGCAGAAACGTTTCTAATTTTGATGAAAATCCAATTTACCTCTGTTTACTTATGTTGCCTATGCTTTCAGTGTCCTATCCAAGACTGCCAAATCCAATGTCATAAAGTTTTTTCCTATTTTCTTCTAAGATTTTTGTAATTTTGATCCTTCTTGAGTTCATTTTTTATATGTATACAGTGTAAGATAAGGGCCCACTTTCATTCTTTTGCAAGTGGATATCCAGCTCTCCTGGCACCACTTGTTGAAACATGTTTCCCCATTAAATGGTCTTGGTGCATGTTTCAAAACTCATTTGGCCATTGCTATGACCATTGTTATGGCCATGTTATGCAATTGTGAACCCCTACCATCTCCCCAGATTTATATGTTGAAGCCCTGACCCCCAGGGTGACTGTATTTAGAGATAGGGCCTGTAAGGAAGTACTAAGGGTTAAATAAGGCCATAAGGGTGGGCCCTTCATCTGAAAGGGCTGATATCCTTGACAGAAGAAGTGCATGTAGACGAAAGGTCACATGTGGACTCCAGTAACAGAGCCCTTCTCAGGAAACAAATCAGTGGGCACCTTGATTTGGGACTCCCAGCCTCCAAAACTAGGAGAAAAGAAATATCTGCAATATCTGTTGGTTAAGCCACCCCGTTTGTGGTACCTCATCATGATAGCCTGAAATGACCATTGCAACCATATATGTAAGTGTTTATTTCTGGGCCCTCCATTTTGTTCCACTGCTCTAGGTGTCTGTTTTTATGCTCCCACACTGTTTTGATTGGGGTAGCTTTGTAGTAAGTTTTGAAATCCGAAAGTGTGAGACCTCCAATTTTGTTCTTTTTCAAGTTCATTTTGGTTATTCGAGATCTCTTGAGATTCCATATGAATTTTAGGATGGATTTTTCTATTTCTGTAAAAAACATGTCATTGGGATTTTGATAGGGATTGCACTGAATCTGTAGATTGCTTTCGGTGGTACTGACATCTGAACGACATTAAAGTTTCCAGGCTGTGAACACAGGATGCCTCTTCCTTTCTTTGCGTCTTCTTAATTTCTTTCAGCAATCTTTTGTAATTTTTAGTGGACAAGTCTTTTGCCTCTTTGGTTGACTTTATTCCTAAGTATTTGATTCTTTATGATACTATTGAAAAAGAATTGTTTTCTTTTTTTTTAATTTTTAATTGTTTTATTTTATTTTTGAGAGAAAGAGAAACAGAGTATGAGAGGGAGAAGGGCAGAGAGAGAGGGAGACACAGAATCCAAAGCAGGCTCCGGGCTCCCAGCTGTCAGCACAGAGCCTGACGCGGGGCCTGAACCCATGAACCATGAGATTGTGACCTGAGCCGGAGTCAGACACTCAACTGACTGAGTCACCCAGGCACCCCAGGAAAAGAACTTTCAACCCAGAATCCTATGCCCCACAAAAATATCCTTCTAGAATGAAGATTAAATCAAGACGTTCTCAGATGAGGTGCGTCTTGCCGGCTCAGTCAATGGGGTGTGTGACTTTTCACCTCAGGGTTGGGAGTTCTAGCCCCACACTGGGTGTAGAGATTACTTAAAAAGAAAATCTTTTAAAGTGAAAGTGAAAAAGGTGAGTGAAAAAAAGGCAGTCTCAAAATGCTGTGTAACTCCATCATATGACATTCTCGAAGTGACAGAGTGATAGAGATGAAACAAATTACCAGAGGCTAGGGATGTTTGGAGAGTGGGGAGCGAACAGGTGTCACTGAAGGGACAGTGTGCGGGAGACATTTGCGATGATAAAATAGTTCTGTATCTTCATTGGGTGCGTGGATTTACTCACGTGATGAAACGACACAGGACTTACACACATTGTACCAATGTTGGTGTCTTCATTTTGTTATTGTATGGTACTTGTGTAAGGTATTAGAAGAAACCAGGCGAAGGGTACACTGGAGCTCCGTACTCTCTTTGCAAATTTCAGTGATTCTCTAATTATTTCCAAATTATAAGTGGAAAAAAAAATTGGTCGAACAAATATTCTCTTTCAGGTAGTCTAAATTTGTGGCATAACCTACAGACTAAGGTCCTGAAGTGAATACTGTTTTATAAGCCTCTACGTTTCTTTCTTTTTTCTTTCTTTTTTTTTTCTTTCTTTTGAGAGAGAGTGTGTGTAAGTGGGGGAGGCACAGAGAGGGGGACAGAGGATCGAAAGCAGGCTCTGCGCCGACAGCAGCAAGCTCAGTTCAGGACTCAAACTCACAAACTGCAAGATCATGACCTGAGCCGAAGTCGGATGCTCAACTGACTGAGCCACCCAGGCTCTATGTTTCTAACTGGTTTCTGTCCTGAATGTAGGAATAGGAAAATAGGAAACTCTCATTATAGCATGTAATATGTGCTCTAAGTACTTAACACACATACAGGCTTATTAATTTTCACCCAACTTCAGACTCAAGTGTGCTGAGTCTATTCCTATCCCCATTTTACAAACGAGACTCTGAAACAGAGAGAGGTTACTTGGTAAAAAGTGGCGGAGCCAGTGTCTGAGACCAAGCAAACTGCATTCAAAGTCTGTGCGGATCTTAGGAACGTAGGGATTCTAAGGAAAATCAAAGCAGGCGTGCCCTTTCCAAGGCTAAGTCCTAAAGATGAGCTGTTTTATCTGGCTTCTTTCTATCGACCGTTCCTCACTTAACAAAGAAAACTTGTTTTTCTCTTTTGCAGTAAGAACGCTGATGAGGTCAAAGGTAAGCTGCTTCAGCTGAGATGCCACTTCACCTGGGAGCTGCTAGTTGAAGACACTGAGATGCCCGATTTAGAGAACAGGATCTTGGATGAGATTGAGTTCCTAGACACCAAATACAACGCGGGCATACACAACCTGCTGGCCTACGTCCGACACCTGAAAGGCCAGACTCGGGAGGCCCTGGGGAGCCTGAAGGAAGCCGAAGACCTGATCCAGCAGGAACACGGCGACCGATCGGCTGTGAGAAGCCTGGTCACCTGGGGCAACTACGCCTGGCTGTATCACCACATGGGCAGGCTGGCGGAGGCCCAGACTTACCTGGACAGGGTGGCGAACACTTGTGAGAGGTTTGCAGCCCCCTCCTGCTACAGGCTGGACTGTCCTCAGATGGACTGTGAGGAAGGGTGGGCCTTGCTGAAGTGTGGAGGAAAGAACTACGAGCGGGCCAAGGCCTGCTTCGAAAAGGCTCTGGCAGCGGAGCCTGAGAACCCCGAATTCAGCACTGGGTATGCAATCACCATCTATCGCCTGGACGGCTTCAACAAAGCGACCCAGGTCAGCGACGCATTTTGTCTGCAGCCTCTAAAAGAGGCCATCAGGCTAAACCCAGAAGACGCGTATATCAAGGCTCTGCTCGCCCTGAAGCTTCAGGACGTGGGCCAAGAAGCCCAAGGAGAAAAGTACGTCGAAGAGGCACTGACCAACATGTCCTCGCAGACCTACGTCTTTCGATACGCGGCCAAGTTTTACCGCAGGAAAGGCGCTCTGGATAAAGCTCTTCAGCTCTTAAAGAGGGCCCTGCAGGCCACGCCCTCCTCCGCTTTTCTGCATCACCAGATGGGGCTTTGTTACAAGGCACGCATGATCGAAATCAAGAGAGCGGCAAACTGGCAGCCCAGAGGACAGGATAGAGACAATGTCGACAAAATGGTAAGGTTAGCCATAGCTCATTTTCAATTTGCTCTGGAACAAAAGCCCACATTTGACGTTGCTTATATACACCTGGCCGGTATGTACATAGAAGCTGGCAACCACAGAAAAGCTGAAGACATTTACCAAAAATTGTTATGTTTGACGTCCCTCGACGACGAAAAACAGCAAAAGGTACATTTCCACTATGGTCAATTTCAGGAATTTCAAAAGAAATCTGAAGTCAATGCAATTATCCATTATTTAAAGGCACTAAAAACAGAAAAGGTGTCACTGACAAGAGATAAATGTATTAATTCTTTGGAGAAACTGACTTTAAGAAGACTTTCCAGAAATGCCTCAGACATAGAAAGCTTGAGCATTCTTGGGTTTATCTACAAAGTCAAAGGCGAAATGAATAAAGCCCTGGAGTACTATGAGCAGGCCCTGCGGCTGGCTGTGGACTCTGGGAACTCTGGTACCTGATCCTGGGTGTGGAAATATGAACCACATTCACATTTTATTTGATTTTAGGTAAACATGTTAACTCTAACCATTGTTTCTGCTTGCTACTTTCAGAAACATATTAAGCAATCCACTGCAGTGATGCAAGTTTTTAACCATTACCCAAACCTGGTAAAATATTGGTTCTATTCAGAAAATACTGAAACAGAATATATACATCTCTGTTAGGTGAGAGAGGAACCATTTCTCTGTGAATGTTATATAGTCGAAAAACCATTTGTCGAGTAGATTCGTAGCAAATAAAGGCCTGGATTTACATAAAACAAAAATGTTTCATTCATTCATTTTATCAACAAATAGTTTTTGGTGTTAGATACCAAATATGGTGATGTAGCGGAGGAAAAAATCTTTTTACGCTACCCATTTTAGGTTCATTGGCCAGGACTCCATAATTAGAATGACAAGCACAGATTAACAAGAGATAAACAAACAGAGATTTATGAATACATGCACCGCACACACACAGGGGAGCACCCAGTGATGAGTAACTCAAAAGGGTGGCTAGAACATAGCATCCTGGCAAACGAACAATGCATTTTTAGAGAAGGGATAAGAAATTTTAGAGAAGGGAAAAGAACCTTGAGTTTCTAGGGTGGCAAACTGTAGGAATGTAAATATTTGGGGGAGATTAATGGAAAACAAGGGCTAGTTGAGAAGGTTTGTTATGGGGGCCTGGGTGGCTCAGTTAGTTGAGCGTCCAACTTCGGCTCAGGTCATGATCTCACAGTTGGTGAGTTTGAGCCCTGCGTCGGGCTCTGTGCTGACAGCTCAGAGCCCCAAGCCTGCTTCAGATTCTGTGTCTCCCTCTCTCTCTGTCCCTCCCCTGCTCACTCTCTCCCTCTCTCAAAAATAAATAAAGATTTTTAAAAATTAGGAAAAAAAAAAAAAGAAGAAGAAGACGGTTTGTTATGTAGATTCCTCCAGCAGTGACTCTGGGCTGATAAGGGTCTACACTTGTCTCAGGCAATCAACTTCTCACCTTCCTGGTGGAGAGGGTAAGGGGACACCACTACAAAGTTCTGTACTGCTTGTAGGCAGGTAGGGGGAGTGTGCAGAGCGTTTCTTGTACCCTGCTTCTTCTCAACTGCCCTCAGTTCAAAATAATCCCTACACCAACATGGCATATTTTGGGGCGGCATACTCTGCTGCCCTTCAGCAAAGAAAGCAGACATCTCCCCAAACCTCCTGAAGTTTACGATCTAGTGAGTAACAAGTACACAGTCAATTACTTGTTTGCTGTTTGCTGTTTATTGTTCCAAAGCAGTTTCTCTTCTTTCATGCCACATGTAGCACTGTTTATTCAGTCATTTTCTGGTATTGATTGATCAAAAACACAGGAAAAGGATGCTAAATGATCTGAGAGACCATCAGTAACAACCACCTTTGTGACATTTTATTAAAAGGGGTTGCACACCAAGCAATATTTTTAAAAGGAAGAAATAAGGAAACAATGTGTCTTTTCTCATCCAATAGTTTTAAAAGGAAGAGATAAGGAAACAGTGTGACTGCTTTTTTCATCCATGTATTTTTTTAGGGGGAGGATGTATTAATTTCCCACTGTGGCTGTTAACAAATTACCACAAACTTGGTGGCTTAAAACCGCAAAAACTTATGATCTTACAGTTCTGAAGGTCAGAAATCTGAAATGGGTGTCACTGGATGGAAATCCAGTGGCAACGGCCACAGAGGTATTGGCAACTGCCTCCAGAGGTCCTAGGGGACAATCCTTTTTTGTACCTTTTCCAACTACTAGAGGCTGCCTGCATTTCTTGGTGGGGATCCGTAATCCACAAGAACACAAATCCTCAAGGAATTCATACACAGATTGTGAAAGCCTTTTGATTTCTACTAAAATTCGTTAGGAATCGAAGGGAGCAAACTTCATCATTGAAGGCTAGACATCAGAGCCACACAGATCCGATCTTCTCAACATACTTGTAACTAAAACAAAAGACTTGTTAGATTGAACAAAAATGGTATCTTACAGTGCTTGAGTTTGGGGAGGAGGCCCAAAGCGACACTTTGGCACTAAAGTGAGTCTAACCACTGGGAACTCTTCCAGAGAGAGAAACATGAAAGGTAAATACTGGTCGGATGACTGGTTAATCTACTAGGCAGCTCTTCCCAGGTATTGCTATACATCACTTGCAGCCGGAAAGCAGAGCTCATTCATGCAACATAAATCTCTGGATTATGGATGTGTTTGTGTGAGGGGTGCTTGACGACCCAGAGGTCACAGTCATCAGGGTGTCTTATAATCTAACACCATCTCTCTATCCCCTCGCGCGTCCCCTCCTCTGGAAGAGGCGTCTGCACTCTGAGGGCTCGGAAGCTCTAATGTGTGGAACAGCCTGGACGCTTGCAGGGAAAACAGCAAGCAGCAAATCCAGAAAAACCGACTTACATGTATTTCTTAAAAGCATTACTTAATTTTCGGTTTCCCAAGAAGATTTTAGATCAGTTGCCATGTTTCACTTTCTGTTTCCCTTTGTTGCTAGTTGCTGCGTCCTGCATGTTGACTAGAGTACGTTCAAAAGACAACACACTACTGGTTTTACCAAGAATCCACCCAATCCAACAGTCTGTGAAAAAAGATCAAGATTCAAATTCCATCTAGTAATTCTGGCACGTTCAACACCCACTCAACAGCCAGACGTTTGTTTCTTCTCAATCCTGAAAATGTATATTCCTTTAAGTTTTTCACAGATGGTTTTTGCCTTTCTGAATTTGAATTCCTAAACAATATAAGCAGATAGGCAGGATTTCCTTTCCCTTTAACGTTCACTTCTGGTTGCTTAGTTGCTATCGGTCTAAACCTTAATAAGCAAAGACGACCTTTTGGCCCGGATACGGTTAAGAGAAAGGAAGGGAGAGAAGCAGGAACAAGGAAGGAAACATAACCCACGCACTGAAAATTTTTTCAAACACTGGAGCGCCATTAAATTTTTCTACATCCTTGGTAAGGAGGGTATTCTGGCTTTATTCTTCCACCCACAGCAAACTGTTCGGTACCTTTTCTAAAATGCAGCTTCCTTGAGGCAGCTGGGTGGCTCAGTCAGTTGACTGTCACTCTGTCTCGGCTCAGGTCATGATCTCACTGATCGTGGGATCGAACCCCACTTGGGATTCTCTGTCTGCCTCTCTCACTCTTTCTCTCAAAATACATAAACATTTTTAAAAAACAAAATAAAGGATGCCTGGGTGGCTCAGTTGGTTAAGTGTCAGACTCTTGATTTCGGTTCAGGTCATGATCTCAGGGTTCGTGAGATCAAGCTCCACATCACTCTCCATGTTGACAGCACAGAGCCTGCTTGGGATTCTCTTTCTCACTCTGTCCCTCCCCTGCTTGCTCTCACTCTCTCTCTCAAAAATACATACACACATACATCCATAATAAATAAAATTAAAAAAATAAAATGCAGCTTCCTGCCTAAGTTAAACATTACAGTAGCCTTCAGGCCCATGCCATTCTTCCTCTGATCTCATTTCTTAAGACCTCCCCCGTACCCTTACTGCTCCAGCCACACCATCCATTCATGGCAAATATGTTCCCACCTCCCTGGGGTTTGTACCTACTGCTTCCCCTGCCTGAACCATTCTTCCCTGGCCCCATAACCACTCTCTCCTTCACCTGCTTCAGATCTTTACTCAAATGTCACTGACCCAGTGAAATCTTTCCTCCCCACCATATTTATAACGGTGAAACGCCCTGCACTGTAACCCTCTCCATGCTTTTTCTCCATAGCACCATCTCACACACAATACTTCATCTGTTCTTTATTATCTTTATCTCCCACACTAGGAATGAAGTACGCGAAGGTAGATCCTTTGTCTGTTTTTTTCATTGCTGCATTGCCTGTGTCTTGCACAACGTCTGCCTCTTAGCAGTTGTTCAATGCAGTTCACTGAATCCACGAAAGAATGACTGAAGTCACAGGGGGACAAAAATTTTAGTGTGTGGGTATTTGGCATTTTCGGCTCAGATTCCCGATACCACCCTGATCTTTATTAGAAGTTGTTAGGCGAAGCACGGTTGGCAAGGGCACAGAAGGCAAGCACTGTCCTACAACTCCAGGGAGGGGTGTATAAATCTCTCCGCAAAGTTATTAAGCAATAGCTATCAAATTTTAAAATGTGTATGCATTTTGACTCCCAAGTTTCTCTAACTTCACCCAATGGGAATAACAGGTGCACTACAGTGCACCTGTGTTGTTTGTTGAATCAAGACTAGAAGCAGAGACTTCTTTCCGCTTAGGATGCAGAAAGACGAAAAGAGCATCGCTGCCACCCTTGCAACAGAAATAACGCGGAGCAATCTCCTGTCACTTTATTTAAAAGGGGGGGGGGGGACACGAGGACTCGGCAAGGCAGGCGAGAGCCCAGACCAAAGCCAGAGGCCCCGCTGCAAATACCACACCGAACCGCCCGGAGCCTCGCAAACCTCTCCCCGGCCCCACTCAGCTCTTGCAGAAGTTTCCGTTTCTTGGAGCTGGACTCCGCCGGGTCGGGAAGATGAGACACCATCTACGTTCCACTTCCCGCTCGGATGCCGCCTTTACAAAAGCCAACTCCTAGCCTCAGAGAGCGCGCAGCTGACGCCCGGAGGGAAGCGCACTCCCGCGCCGCCGGCACTTCCGCGCTCCCGTCCGCGCGCACTCCGCGCCCTCCCGCCTGCACGCGCACACGCCCCCGCGCACTCCGCGCCCTCCCGCCCGCACTCCCGCGCCTGCCGGCGCCCTGGAGCGCGCGCTCCGCAGCCGGGGCTCCACTTCTAGAGCGGAAAGCCCGAGGGGACTGCCGCCTGCCGGGACGGTCCGCAACCACCACGAGGTGAGGGTTTTCTCCGCTTCTGCTCCCAAACTCCGCGTAGGCCTGGGACTCCGTGGCCCGCGCAGCGCCGGGGCCCTTCCAGGGGCCGAGCCCCCGGCGCCCCGCACGGGCGTCGGGTTCAGGTTGCCCCCCGCGAGCCCGGTCCCCGCCGAGGGAAGGGCAGCCCCAGTCCCGGGACGGGGAGGGGAGCCGGCGGACGCGACTCGTCACCGGGTCTGCTGCTTCTGCCCTGGTGCCTTTCTGACCTCGGGGTCTGAGTTCTTCCCTTCCCGGGAGCCACCGACTCCTGCTGGTCCGCCCAGTCGGCTGTTTTGCGCGGATGCCTGAGGCTGTCTCCTTTACCAGCTGACGCGCGGGGCAGGGTGCTTCTCACCCGCTTTGGATCCCCAGGCTTCCGCAGCCTGCCCTGCGCCCGATCGGTGAACCTCCGCACTTAAATGAGTTGAGGGACGGGAGGCTAAAACTTTGTTCGAAGTCGTGACTCTGAACACCTCCTCGTTGGATGCCCAGAACATTCTGTAAACTCTGAGTCCGTTTCTTATTCGTAAAACTTAATGGCATCCAATCTTAGGACCGCGTAAAGAGTTCATTGCTTAGCATGAAGAGTTTTGCGAATGTTGATTACTATTACGTGAAGTAGAAGAGGAAATTGAATAAGCGCCCCACTTCCAACAACTTTAAGAAGGGAGGGAGTTCGGGGGGGGTGTGCCAGAAGAAACAAGAAGGAAAAGGGGGTGCACTGTATGTGGAACAGGAGCGGACCCCACTGGGGACAACGAAAGACTGCTCCTTCCTGGCTAAAACTCAAAATTGCCTAAAGATAAATGTCGCCTCTTCAGACACACAAGAGCCTCTCTCTGCCAGCTTCCCAGAGACAAAGTTTAAAGGTTAAGTAGACTGGGTTTAAAAGTAAAATTTATCATGGTATCCAGTTGTGTATAAATTCCACCGAGTCTGAGCGAAGCGCTTCAGTGGCTGAGTGAGCGTCCCTTTGAGATGTCACTGTCACGGCCACATTCCTATTGCCCGAGGCGGCCTCCTCAGCCTCCTTGGGCTGGGCGGGTGTGTAAACCTCTGGAGCAGAAGCGGATGTGCATTTCACTCTGCCCACCGGCAGGGGGCTGGTAAGCCCAGATCGCCATGGGTCTGGACAGGCTGTTAAGGGGAGGTCTTGCCCAAAATTTTGGTGACGTTGCACCAGAGAAAGGAACAACTAACTACCGACGGATGATCATACCAGGTTTCCCAGCCAGGACCGTAAAAGACAGCCCAAACCCTGTATTCAAAATCCAAACACAGAGCCAGACAGAGCGCATGCCAAGACACAAAGACAAGTGGGGTGGGGAGAATTGAAGTGGGGGGTGGGAGGTAGTTTGGAGCCATCAGCAGGAAGGGAGGGACACGCAGGAACGCCTCATCAGGTAGCCAGGTGCTTCTGATGCTAAGCCCAACCTCTGGGCTGGACACGTCAGAAGCTGCTAGTATGTGACTACACTGTCATTCATTCAACAAATACTTAGTGAGCTTCCATTGTCTGCCTGGAATAATAACTAGATGCTGGGACACAGAGGTGCAAAAAGTAAGATCAAAACAAGGTCCCTATTTTCATAGGGCTTTTATGTAAATGGGGGAGATACACATACAATAGGTAAATGAGTAAATAATATAATTCAGAAAGTGAACAGAGCTGTAAGGAAAATAAGTGTAATGGGCTAAGAGAGTGACCTGGAACAGAGGGGTCTATTTTAGATGGTTCTGCCTCAGGCACCCTCTGGGGTAGGGAATATTTGAGGGGAGTTACAGGAAAGAGCTAGGCATGCAAACATTTAGAAGCAGAGCATCCCGAGTAAAAACAACAGGTATAAAAGTCCTTGAACTTGATGTGTTTGAGATAGGAAGAAAAGTCAAAATGTCTAAAATGACAGTAGGAGGGAAAAGGTCGGATGGGTAGGCAAGGCCAGGTCCTTTAGGGACTTGTAGGACCTGGCAAGGGCTGGATTAATATCTAAGGGTGTTGGGTAGCCATTGGGAGATTGTAAGTGGGAGACTTACATGATCCAGTTTACATTTTCAAAAATATAGTAGGGCTGTATTGGGGAATCAAGACCAGAAGGAAGCAGGGAGACCACATCTTTGCCCCAGCTCAAAGGAAAGGTGATTGTGGTTCAGAGGAGGAAAACAGCAGTGGAAGTGGAGAGAAGTGGATGGATTTGAGATGTGACAGAATTAACAGAACTTCGTACTGGAATGGATGAGGGGTTGGGAGAGGAGGAATAGAGGGATCAAAGATTACTCCTAGGTTATTTGGCCTGTGGAACTAAGAGGTGCCAAACAAGATGGGGAAGACAGGAGGTACAGGATCAAGGCGCCCAGGTTTCTGTATTGCGTGTGTGTATTTGAGATGCCAACTGAGCTTCTTTTTTTTTTATGTTGATTTATTTTTTGAGAGAGAGAGAGAGAAACAGAACATGAGTGGGGGAGGGGCAGAGAGAGAGGAGATACAGAATCCGAAGCAGGCTCCAGGCTCTGAGCTGACAGCACAGAGCCCCACGCCGGGCTCAAACTCACCAACTGCGAGATTATGACCTGAGCCCAAGTCGGCCACCCAACTGACCGAGCCATCCAGGCGCCCCAAGGTGAATTTTAAATACATTGCATGTATCCTATATTTTAAAGCAAACTATTCTAAAAAAAAACAAAAAACAAAAAACAAAAAAAACCCAAACACCTCCAATTTTTATGGTAAAAAGAGGTAGTTTAACAGTATTGAGCTTTGAGTCAGGCAGAGCTAGGTTTGATTCTGAGCTCAGCCACGTTAGAGCTGAGTAACCTCGGACATGTAATATAAACTCTGTCCCCTACTCCTCATCCACAAAACTGTGAAAATAATAAAATGGCATAAAAATTAAATGTAATTTGTAAGTGCTTGGTGCACTGCCTAGCGTGCAGTAAGCTAGTGATGCATGGCAACTTCAGGTTTCCTTGTTTGTGGAGTTCTCCTCTGATTTCAGACAGTCTATTATAAATAGTGTAACATTTATACCATTGAGCCAAATCTGCAATGAGCCCAGCTCGTGTGTATAAGGTTGTTTTTTTCAAATCCATCTTTATTTGCCATCTAATTTAGTTCTTCACCTTGAATAAAATGGCAGAGAATTTTAAGTCAAAGGAGAGCTCTAACCTGGTGTGTGGGAGCTCTTTTATTCCATTAAAGTCCGACAGGCCCAGTGTCTCCAGTGTCCTGTCTCACACAGGAGCCGCTGGTCATATACAGTCATTTAAATTAATTAAAAGTAAACGAAATTTAAAATCCAGTTCCTCATGCATCCTAGCCACATTTCAAGTGATCATGGTCACTTGTGGCTAGTGTCCATCATATTGCAGAGCATGGATAAGAACATTTCCATCATGGCAAGAATTTCTGTGGGCAAGCTCTGGCTAGAACCTATAGTCACTAAAGTGTGGGACCTGTATATTGGTGTGTATGTATATACACGGAAAGTGAGAATAAACATAAAAAAATATATAAAATTGAAATTAATTGCAGATTAACTTAAATGTGTACTAAAGATAATATTAAGTCACTAAGGATTAAATTTAGTTTCTATAAAAGTTGGAAAACTGTTCATGGAATAGTATATTTGGTTGTAAATATGAAATGGTTTTATCTGTCCAATTACTACTACTCGTTGTGCCACTAATCCAGTTCTCTAACTCTTCCGTCACTTTTGGCTAATTAAGGCAGCCCCTTCACAATTCCTAAAGACTTGGTCGATTCACTGTAAAGCCTCAGTCTCTTATTTGATTCAAAGCACTCTTCTCCTGCTATGCAGGACAGGAAAATGAGAAAATACTATACTGTAGGGTGACTGGCAAGGCAGGGGTGCAGTGTTAGCTAGAGTGGTCAGAGATACCCCTCTTGGAAGACCTCACATTTGAGCCAAGACCAGAATCATGAGAGTGAGTAATCCCTAGACCTCTCTTAGGAAGAGTTCAGAGACTGAGGGTGTAAAAAGCAGGTGCAAATGCCCTGAGGATACAGACCTGGCAGAGGAAAGAAACTTTTTTAAAGGCCAGTATGACTGGAGGGCAATGAAGGAGAGGAGATTGTACAAAATGAGGCTATAGAAGTAGACACAGGACAGATGAAGAAAGGCATGGCGACCGCGGTTAGGAGTCTGAGTCTGGAGATAAAGGTGATTTAACATTGTATAGCTTCACTTCTGCTTCATGTTCCATCTTTCTCGCAGTTATCCCCACCTCTCTCCTACAAGCGTCATTTTCTCCCTTGATACTGGATCATCCCCACGGGCATATCATTAAGTCATTAAAAATTTCATGATTAAAAATGTTTTTGACAGTTCCGCCAACCCCCCTCCAGATGTAGCTCTATTTGTCTATTCGCTTAATAGTAACATTCCTTGAAAGGAGTGACCTCTGTTGCCCGTATCCACTATTCCACCTCCCATTGTCCACCCCCCCCCGCCCAACTAGTAATGTTTTCATCCCTACCTTTTTAGTAAAATGCTCATCAGGGTCCCCCACAGCTTTGCTCCAGCCCAGTGATCTCTTCTCTGTCCTCAATCACTCAACTTCTTAGAGTCATTGTACATATCGAACATCCATCTCTCCTTCCTGAAATAAATATTTCTTCCTTAGGCTTCCATAATATCATGGATTTTTTTTCCTTTTTTCCTTTTCCCTTTTTTTAAATCTACTTCACCCATCCCCTCACCTACCTCCCCTCTGGCAACCACCAGTTTGTTCTCTGTATTTAAGAGTCTGGTTTTGGGGGGCACCTGGGTGGCTTAGTCAGTTGAGTGTCCAACGCTTGATATTGCCTTAGATCATGATCTCGCGGTCATGGGATTGAGGCCCACATCAGGCTTCATGCTGACTGGGGAGCCTGCTTGAGATTCTCTGTCTCCTTCTCTCTTTCCCCTTCCCCCACTCGTGCATGCGTTGCTCTCTCTGTCTCTCTCAAAATAAATAAACATTTTAAAAAAGAGTCTTTTTTTTATTCATTTGTTTCTTAAATTCCACATATGAGTGAAATTGTATGGTATTTGTCTGTCTCTGACTTATTTTACTTAGCATTATACTCTCTAGGTCCACCCATGTTGTTGCAAATGGCAAGATTGCATCCTTTTTTTTTATGGATGAGTGATATTCCATTGTATATGTATCCACATCTTCTTTATCCATTCATCTATCAATGGACACTTGGGCTGCTTCCATAATTTGGTTAATGTAAATGATGCTGTGATATATATATAGATATATATATATATACATATATATATATATCATATTATATATATATATATAATATTTATAATATAAATTTGTTTTGTTTTTTGTTTTATCTTGTTTTTTAGTAGGCTCCATGCCCAGTGCAGAGCCCAACAGCCCAACACAGGGCCTGAACTCACAACCCTGAGATCAAGACCTGAGCTGAGATCAAGAGTTGGACGCTCAACAGACTGAGCCACCAGGTGCTCCCAGAGGGACATCTTTTAGGCCTGTATCAAACATTATCATTTCCATACTTAAAAATCTCCCTGTAATGGCTTCCCATTAGAATTATTGTAAAATTAATATTCCTTGTCATGGACTGCAAGCCTGCACCTTCTGTTCCTGCTACTGCCGTGCCTCACCTTCCACTTAACCCTTCTTCCTTCTGTCCCCTGAACACTCCAAGTCTGTTCCCACATCAGGGCCTTTGCACTTGCTGGTCCCTCAGCCCCAATCAGGGTTTCTCAACCTCAGCATGATTGACATTTGGGGCTGGATAATTCACGGTGACTGGGACCTACCCGTGCACTGCAGGATAGTCAGCAGCATCCCTGGTCTTGACCCACCCAGTGTGACAACCAGATTGTCTCCAGACATTACCAAATGTCTCCGGGGAGCAAAAGCACCCTGGTAGAGAAGCAGTGGCTTAGACCATTCTGCCCTCAGATCTTCTATGACTGCCTCTGTTCCACTGTTGGGATCTGATTATTTCAATTGCCCCTTTTTACAAGGGCTATTTCTTCACAATCATATCTAAAGTACCTCCCCCCGCCTCCAACCACCACCTCTTAATACCATTACTCTGATTATTTTTTTCTTTTTAACACTTATCACTATCTGGAATTATACTTTCCATTTGTTTCCATATTGATTTGTTTCCATGTTTCTTTTCTTTCAACTCCTTTTGTTCCCTCTTCTTCCAGAACGAAATTGCCACGAGGAAAGGGCCTTTTTCTAACTTACTCGCTCACTACTATATCTAGGATACAACTAGGATCCTGCCTGGCCTGTGTGACATGAGGTGGTCAACAAATGTTTTGATGGAAATATTACTGTAGTTCCCATAAACATTTATACAAATAGGTTTATATTTTACATACAAGAGGGTGGGGATCCCGTGTGCAACAGAAACAGAAATACACACATGTAAGCAGGGAACTTCTCTGTTTGAGAGAAGATTTAAGGAATTTTTTTTTCTGCGAATTTCTTAATTATGGCCAGTAGTAGATGTAGAATGTCTTTCTTGACTGTCTCACCACCACCATCAGCAAAACAAACAAGTAAAACTAGGAATATTACTCAGGATTTCATCAGTTGCAGACAGTAGAAACCTAATTCAAACCAGCTTAAACAAAGGAGAGAGAGCTATGTCTTTAAGTAAACAGAAGTTCAGGGGTAGACAGGGTGATCCAGGCAAGACTCTTTAGTCGCTGGCATAAGCCGTCTGTCCTTCCTCCTGTCTGAGCTCTGCTTTCTGCTGTGTTAGATCCCTTCTCAGGTAGGCTGTCCCTAAGTCTGGAAAGATGGCCATTAGCAGCTCCAAGGTTATATTCTACCAGCTTACACTTTTCAGAAGGAAGAGACTTAGTTTCACTAAAATGATATATATATTAAAATATATATATGAACTAATATATATTAATATATATTTAAATTATATATTAATCATATATAAGTATTACAATTAATTATAATTACATGTTGCATATATTAATTATACTGATTAATACTAATTATATATAATACAAATTTTATATATTATTATATTGTATTAATATTAATTACATATAATATTATATATTTAAGTTTATTTATCTATTATTGAGAGAGAAAGCGAGCACCAGCTGGCGAGGGCAGAGAGACAGGGAGACGCAGAATCCGAAGCAGGGTCCAGGCTCCGAGCTGTCAGCACAGAGCCCAACGTGGGGCTTGACCTCACCAACTGTGAGATCATGACCTGAAGTCAGATGCTTAACAGACTAAGCTACCTAGGCGCCCCTCAGCAAAATTATATTTTAACTGGACTACCTCTGAGTGAATCACTGGGACCAGGGAACGGCTGGAATATCTTGTGCCTTCCCAAATTGGAGTGAATGGTGGATGGCCCATCTCAAATCACATGGACTGAGAGTAGAGGGAGAGCATGTTCCAGAAAGGAAAACCAAGAGAAGGGATCCTCACCAAGCCAGAGCCACAGATGTCCACAGCACTGGACTGTGTGCACTTCCTGGGTCACTTTCACAGACCTTGGTTGGAATGCTAAGCTGTAACTGACCAGTGACTTATAACGTAAGCTCTCCATGAGCAGAGCTGTGTCTCACTCAGGGTTACATCCCCAGGGTTATTGACGAGATCTCGCACAGAGAAGGCTGTCCCTAATGAATAAGTATTTCCTAGCCCTTCCTTTCCTCTTCCTCTTCCTAGTTTCTGAGATCATGTTTCCAATGGGCTCTGCAGAGTTACACTGTGCGTTGTACGAAGGGAGCTCAGCAAATATTTATGAAGTGAATATTGAGGGAGCTGATGAGTTAATAATAGGTCTTAGTCTTTATTGTTGCCCACAACCCGAGAGGCCAGAAGGTTGTGGGATTTGACAGCAAAACCTACACATTACCCACCCTCCTTTTGTCCTTTCCCGATCTTTCTTTTTAAAAAAAAAATTTTTTTTAATGTTTATTTATTTTTGAGAGAGAGAGACAGAATGTGAGTGGGTTAGGGGCAAAGAGAGAGGGAGGCACAGAATCTGAAGCAGGCTCCAGGCTCCAAGCTGTCAGCACAGAGCCCAACGCTGGGCTTGAACTCACAAGCTGTGAGATCATGACCTGAGCCAAAGTCGGAGGCTCAACCGACTGAGCCACCCAGGTGCCCCTCCCCATCTTTCTTGAACTCTCTGCTGCTCTCCTTGTTATCTATCTCAAATCATGCTTTCCTCATCTCTTGGTATACCTGTTCCTGTCTGTTTCTGGGCCTTTCTCTCCCTGGGGTTTCCCACCCCACCCCACCCGCTCTCCCTCGCTTTCTTCCTTCCTCCTCAAAAATGATACATTGATATGGCTTCTGTGTCTCCTCCAGTGAACTTCTTTTTCTTATTTCTCACATATTCTTCTCTCCCTTCCTACTCATAATGCAGAAATGGAATTTTTATATTACTGTTTATAGATCTATTATTTTTAATTTTCAAGGCTGTTAGACAAAACATTTAAATTCCTCTCTGATTGATTGATTGATTGATTTTGAGACAGAGACAGAACACGAGCAGGGGAGGGGCAGAGAGAGAGGGAGACACATAATTTGAAGCAGGCTCCAGGCTCTGGGCTGTCAGTACAGAGCCCAACACAGGGCTCAAATTTGTGAACCACAAGATCATGACCTGAGCCAAAGTCAGATGCTTAACCGACTTGAGCCACCCAGGCGTCCCTAAATTTGTCTCTGTAGGGGCGCCTGAGTAGCTCAGTTGGTTGAGTGTCCAACTTCAGCTTAGTCATGATCTCATGATGTGTGAGTTTGGGCCCCAAGTCAGGCTCACTGCTGTCAGGGCAGAGCCTGCTTCAGATCCTCTGTCTGTTTCTGTCTCTGTCTCTGTCTCTCTGTCCCTCCCCCTCTTATGCTCTCTCTCTCTCTCAAAAATAAACATTTAGGGGCGCCTGGGTGGCGCAGTCGGTTAAGCGTCCGACTTCAGCCAGGTCACGATCTCGCGGTCCGTGAGTTCGAGCCCCGCGTCGGGCTCTGGGCTGACGGCTCAGAGCCTGGAGCCTGTTTCCGATTCTGTGTCTCCCTCTCTCTCTGCCCCTCCCCCGTTCATGCTCTGTCTCTCTCTGTCCCAAAAATAAATAAACGTTGAAAAAAAAAATAAACATTTAAAAAATCATAATCATAATCATAAATTCCTCTCTGTAAAAATATACCCAGTACTAACGTGTGGGTGGCTTAGTTGGCTACACATCCGACTCTTGATTTCAGCTCAGGTCATGAGTTTGAGCCCTGCGTTGGGCTCTGCACTAACAGTGCGGAGCCTGCTAGGGATTCTCTCTCCCCTCTCTCTCTGCCCCTCCCTGGCTCTTGCTCTCTCTCAAAAATAACGTTAAAAAAAAAAAAAAAATAGGTGGTACCTGGGGGCTAGTGACTGCCAAAAGGAAATTGATACCCTGTGATGCAGAAAACCCTGCTGTCTTTCAGAACTGGCTTTGCAATGAGAATTTAATGAAATATTTCTAGAATGTAACTGGACCCAGAGGAAACCAACATAAAGTTACAGGGGCCCAGTGCTTCAACTATAAATTCCAGTCGAAGACTGGTTTGGTTGCTAAGCAGAGAACAGTGTTAGAGGTTTAAACAATGATTCAGTTCTTCAAAAATTTAAAAACGACTTTATCTTTGACAGTGAAATGCCTAAGGACCCCCTGAAGGCCATTCTGTTAGAGTTGGAATGTCACTTTACATGGAATTTACTTAAGGAAGACATTCTGTTTGATGTGGAAAATACAATCGGGCAGCAGCTTGAGTTTCTCACCACAGAATCCAGACTCACTCTTTACAACCTATTGGCCTATGTGAAACACCTAAAAGGGCAAAATGAAGATGCCCTGGCGTGCTTGGAACAAGCAGAAGACATAACCTGGAGAGAACACCCGGACAAAGAAGAAATACGGCGTCTGGTCACTTGGGGAAACTATGCCTGGGTGTACTATCACATGGACCAGCTTAAGGAGGCACAGAGGCATTTAGACAAGATAGGGGCCGTCTGCAAGAAACGGTCCAGTCCTTCTGACTACAAGTTGGAGAGTCCTGAGATTGAATGTGAAAAAGGGTGGGCATTCTTGAAATTTGGAGGAAAGTATTACCAGAAGGCTAAAGCGGCTTTTGAGAAGGCTCTGGAAGCGGAACCTGACAATCCAGAATTTAGCATTGGCTACGCCATCACGGTGTATCGGCTGGATGACGGTAACAGAGGAGGGCCTGCAAGGAGCTTGTCTCTGGGCCCGCTGAGGAAGGCTGTCACCCTGAACCCAGATAACGCCTACATGAAGGTTTTACTGGCGCTGAAGCTTCAAGATGTACATGCAGAAGCTGAAGGGGAAAGGCACATTGAAGAAATCCTGGACCAGATAGCTTCCCAACCTTACGTCCTTCGTTATGCAGCCAAATTCTACAGGAGAAAAAAATCCTGGGACGAAGCTCTTGGACTTTTGAAAAAGGGCTTGAAGGCGACGCCCACGTCCTCGTTCCTGCATCACCAGATGGGACTCTGCTATAGGGCACAAATGATCCAGATCAAGAAGGACACGTGCAACAGGCCTAAAGGGGAGGATAAACTGAGAGTCGACAGGCTTATTGCGATGGCTCTCTCTCATTTCAAAGCAGCTGTGGAACGAGACTCCACGTTTGCGTTTGCCTACACGGACCTGGCCAACATGTACGCTGAGGGAGGCCAGTATAGCAAGGCTGAAGACGTTTTCCAGAAAGCCCTTCACCTGGAGAACATAACTGGTGATCACAGACATCAGATCCACTATTACTATGGCCGCTTTCAGGAATTTCACTGTAAATCAGAAAGTACTGCCATCCACCATTATGTAGAGGCCTTGAAGCTTAGAGACCGGTCACTCCTCCGGACCAAACTAACAAGTGCTCTGAAGAAATTGGCTGTCAAGAGACTTAGTCACGATGCTTCAGATGTGCAGAGTTTATGTGCCCTGGGGTTCGTTTACAAGCTGGAGGGAGAAAAGAGGCAAGCTGCTGAGTTCTATGCTCGGGCCCAGGGGATAGACCCAGAAAATGCAGAGTCCCTTGCTGCTCTCTGTGAGCTCAGACTTTGTATTTAAATACACACTCTAGGAAATTACTTTGAAGATTTTCTCCTCATTGTGGGTTCAAGTATTCTTGTTCATTGTTTTAATCTATTGTTAATTGTAGAGCCGATTTTTATTGAATGTTTACTGTGTAGCAGGCATCATGCTAAATATGAATCTTTCACTGTTTTTTTTTCTAATGAAAATAGTGTAATCCATTTGGCAACAAAAACATTCCAGATGTTGTTACCTTTCAAAAACGGGAGGGCTATTATGACTTTACACCTCGATCTCTGCTATTTATAATAATTTTCTGATAAATTTTTTGTCAAATTTCACATATTGCTCACTTATGCAACAAGCATAATCTTGCCATAAGCCTTTGACCCCTAGGTCAAGAACGGGCTTTCGGCAAAATGGAAAATTCTATTAGTTAAGCTCTTAACTGTGTAGCTTGCCAAAGATGGATCCTATCCAGTTCTGACTCTGAGGAAGGTATTTAACTATTAGCCCGCTAGTCACTTAAAGAATCCTTTTTGTTGAAAGAAAAAGTTCTTAACAGTAAAAAGTCTGCTGTCTGTGATGACCTCAATGAAAGGAGAAAAAAACTAGAACAGGGGAAAAAAGATTTCTTTAAATACAGAATTTTAGGGACCCTTGAGAAATGAGAAGTATTCTCTTCCAAAATGCTCATTACGCAATTAGAAATAGTTGTGAGGAAAAAAGTGAACAATGGAAAATCCTTAGTCTCGAGTTTCTCCGGTCTTTCAACTGGAAAGTAAACCTTATCTAAATGGAATTAACTTCATTCCAACTAAAATTGCAGAAGTTTTAGGTTAAAATCATTGCGCAGATTGAGGAATTGTGGGAGAAATGATAATTAAATGGATACACTAGATATCCCCATTCTACATCCATAGATTGCCAAGTTTTGGTGATTAAGTTTTGGGTCTGGGCTGGGTGGTTCTTGTTCCCCCAGTTTCCAGCCTGTGGTTAACTGTTCAAGCATTCCAAAGTTACTTCTGTGTGGCTCTTTCTTTTGCCTGAAGTTTTCAGATTGACATGTTTTCCTGTAGATCGTGCAGGAGTAGTTAAGCCCTGCTTTCCGTTTGAATATCCACCTCGAAGGGTCTACTACTCAAGGACTCTGACCCCAGGGATGCTTTTTACAATGGGATGCTACTGAAAGTGGCTTCTTTTATGTTGTTTCTTTGATTATCATACACAATTGTATCTACCACCAGTGTTAGTGGAAAAGCGTGCCGTGCAATTTGATTCTCCATACTGCCACTGCCTTAAGACTGCCATGAATTTGTGTGTTATTTCTACTTGTTACTATTTTTATTTTTTTAATTAAATTTTCTGTTGTGGTTTTGATGGGTTTATTATAAAAGTGGTGAATTCTCACTGTAAAATTTCAAATAAACAGAAGCATATGAATTTACAAGTAAGAGCACTTCCCTCACTCTAACCCAGTTCCACACCCCCATGGTAACCTGTTAACAATTTAATATGTATCCTTCCAGATATTTTTCTATGCATATTCAGACACGCATCCATACTGCAGTGTATTTCGCGAATTAAATTTTTTTAAATGTTTGTTTTACTTAAGTCTCTGCTGTGTTTATTTTGCTCATTTCATATGTTTATTCAGGAAGGAAGAACAGGGAAGGGAAGGATCTTTACTCAGGTATTTCAGAAATTCAGGACTGAAGTCCTAACCTGTCAGAAGAAGCATGTGTCACACTTTGCATCAAATATTTTGCAGCAAGTCATTTTCTCTCACTGGGAATAATGTTGTAATCAAGCTTATGTTCCCAAGTAGGGACTCCACATGCAATTAAATACAATTATGATATCAAAATAACAGTAAGTATCTGTATTTAAATATTAGACTTTAATGTCTATTAAATGACTTTAAAATTTACTAGATATTAGAACCTTGAAGAATTGGCTCACGTGATTACAGAGGCCGAGGACCATAATCACGGGTCACTGTCCACAAGCTGCAGACCCAGGAGAGCCAATGCTGTAATTCCAGTCTGGGCCAAAGGCCTGAGAGCTGGAGGGACAATGCCATAGGCTGAGGTCCAAGTCTGAGGGCCCGAGAACCAGGAAGGCCGATGTACAGGCTCCAGTCTAGGGGGAGGAGAAGACACATGTCCAGCTCACACAGCCAGGCAGACAGAACTCACACTCCCTCTGCCTTCTCGTTGTACTCAGACCCTCACCGGACCGGGTGGTGCCCAGCCAACTCTGGGGAAGACAGTCTGCTTTACCCCTGCCTCCTGAGTCAGATGCTGGTCACAGACACACCCAGAACTGATGTTAGACTCGAAGTCTGGGCCTCCCACAGCCCGGGCAGATTGACACACAAACTTAACCTGTAACTGCATCCCAGGGCGCGGTGCCTGGCAGGTGCACATCACAGTGACCGTGTCTATTTTCTCCACAGTGAGGTCAACAAGAATTCTCTGGAAAAAATCCTCCCACAGCTGAAATGCCATTTCACATGGAACTTACTTAAAAAAGATGGTGTCTCGCGTGATCTAGAAGACAGAGTATGTAACCAGATTGAATTCGTAAACGCTGAGTTCAAAGCTACAATGTACAACTTTTTGGCCTACATAAAACACTTAAATGGTCACAACGAGGCCGCCGTGGAGTGCCTACAGCAAGCTGAGGAGCTGGTCCAGCGAGAACACTCTGATCAAGCAGAAATCAGAAGGCTGGTCACCTGGGGAAACTATGCCTGGGTCTACTATCACCTGGGCAGACTCGAGACACTCAGATCTATGTGGACAAGGTGAAACAAGTATTCGGGAAGCTTCCAAATCAGTACAGTACTGAGTGGCCGCTGGGTTCTTCAGTGACCAAAGCTGCCAGGGTCCTCTGCAGAGCAGGTCACTGGGAACTGTGGATGCCACCCCAGTGTGTTGACACTGGTGGCTCCCGCTCGTCCTTGTTCCCAGCCATCTGCGTAGGTCCCAGCTTCCCAGGCTCTGGGTGGGGCAGAACCAAAGCAGGCCCTTTGCCCGGTGCCACAAAAGGGCTCAGAAACCCAGTGTTCACTTGGCTCTTCCTTTCCCAGCTAGAACCCTTTGTGGCTGGAAGTTGCCTCTTGGCACTGGGCAGCGCCAGCTGGCATGGGCAGGATCAGGGGCAGAAGGAAGCTGTCCTCCTTCTGTTTTTGAAGTTATTCTCAGGGTTTTTGTTCCACTGTTGCTGAAGTTTGTTAAGTGGACTCCTGAGCTCTCCCGGAGCTGTTTTGTTCATGGATAGGCGTCTTGATGTTGAACTTAAATGGGGGAGGCGGCATCTCCTACTTCACCATCTTGGTGACATCACTCTCCAACAGAGTTTTGTGTTTCATTTTCAAATAACTCCTAATCAGCTACAAGACTGTCTGACTCATAACTGATTGATAAATATATTTAGAACTTGCTTATTTTTTTTTTCCCATCTTACAACAGCCCCGTAAACTAGTTACTGCTGACATTCACTTTTTAGTGAGGGAGAAACCAAGGATTTCAGTGGTCAAGTCACCTGTCTAGACTCACAAATGTGTTGAGCGGTAGAGACTGGCCGTGTATGCAGACCAGACTGACTCCAAAGTCCATGCTCTTCAACAGTGTTTCACTACACTGCTCCTATCGGACAGCCTTTAACAATCCTCCTCAGTCACATTCATGGGCCTTGTATCCTGGCATATGCAGCTGAGGAAGAGAACTTCTGGAAGCAAGGCCCATAGAGTGTACTGCATATAGGGAGCTTTCCTTACAGAAAGTAACAAAGGCGATCCCAGCTCATCCTCTGCACCATGCCATTCCTCCTCCTCTCCCCACACCCTTCCCTCCACCTTGAAAACCATGGACATCTGGCACAGCCTATCCTCAAGGACCTTTCTTTGAAGGCAAGTCCCCAGCAGGCTCAAAACTACACACATTAATACACCCACTTGAGAAGCATTTGGAGAAATCTTGAACCCTACCCACTGCAATCCAATTACAACTCTTTGTCCCTCTGACTACCAAATTCCACAGAACCCAAAGGGCACAAACTTCCTTTCCAGTTCTCTGTCTAGAACCAGGTCTCCCAAGGATAAGAGCTGGAGCCTCATGCCTCAGCCGCCTCTGGAGTCTGGAGACAACACGGAAGTGCACATGTACAGAGCCACGAGCTATGCCTTCCCTTCCCTGGGTCATCAGACATCATTATTTACAGTTCTGGACTCGGTGCCCATTAGCCTCTATGGCCCTTCCTTTAGAGCTGCCGCAAACAATCTCTTCTCCCAGGAGGTGCTGTTTCTACAATCTCTAGGAGAGGGTTTAGAAGTCGGCTTTAATCACAGCCTGTGTCTATACTGACATAAAACTAGCACAAATAAATGTATATCACAAATATATCCATATCATTTATGATCATAAAATATTTAAGAAAAACTAAAAACAGAGGCCAACAATTTAAAAATGTCATATCCATGATCATCAAAACCTCTCAGAGTTAACTTTAAGTGCAAACTCTGACATTTTTATAAAGAGCATGATGCTTTGTGACTATCTCTTTACTGAATAGTACACAGTGAAGATCTTTATTAGTAAATATATTTTAACAATATAAAATTCCTCCCTTACGTCCATGATAATATAGCCAAGAGGTTTACATGCTCAAAGAAAGAAAAGATATAGGTATAAATAAGAAATGTGCAGTCTATATGAAGGAAACTATTGAACTTTAGTGCATAATAGTTTAACAGATTTTATGTTTACCGCCCATATTGTAATGAATACATACTTGTGTGTAATTGTATTTGTATGTATTCCTAATTGAAATATAAAATTTAAACTATAAAAGTTCAAAAATCATGTTTCATAATTTTAATGTCGAGAATGCATGACACCAGCTGCAGACAAAATTTACTTAAAAGTTTGAACTTACGAAATCTTGATCTCAATAATCTTTCTGTAGACAAATTTTAGAGGGCACTCCAAAAAAAAATGAGAAGGGTATCATATTAATGTGGAATAATATATTATAAAATGAAAAAAGTCAGTATGTATAGTTCTCATTGTTGCTGTAAACAGAGATAAAAGATATTATTACAAAGAGCACATAAATCAAGAAACTATTGTACTACTTTTATGACCGTTCAGAGTAAGCACCTCAATTAAAACCAGGCCTAGGAACCAAAGGCACTTCAGGTCCTACAGATACCAGTGCCCTGAGCCCTTGGGGAGGGGGGCAGTGGGGGAAGGGTGGGCAGTCAATGGCCAAATCAATCCTCTTACTCCCCCTGCTGGCTTGCCCGTGCTGGTAAGAGGTATGAGTAAGGCCTTTGAGCTCTACTCCGGAGGATCTCTGGGCCCTGGGGTCCAGGAGCACAAGACCTCTCCCCCAAACTCAATTACTGACCACCTTCCCCACATATGGCTGCCCCGGGAACCCCAAAATATAGTCCCTGGGTCCATCCGCCGCTTATCTTCTTGCACAGACCCAGCCCAATATAAAACAGTAAAACTAGAAATTTACAAAACAAATAATTTTTTTATGGTTCATAAAAAGCGTCCTTATGGCTAAGGACATGAGCCAACACAAAGAAAGAAATTGAAGATGATAAGTCAATAAATAGTATTAAATTGCTCAATGTCTCTAGAAAACCTTATATCATATAAGGCTGGGAAAAATTGTAAAAGAATAGGATCCATGGTGGGAATAGGTTTAGAAAACTCACATTTTCAAACTTTGGATGGATCTGAAATTCATACAGCCTTTCTGGAGTCAATTTCATCAGCACTGAAAATGAACTTACCTTTTAATCCAGACATTACACTCTTAGAAAGAAATTCAAAGAAGAAAACTTGGAGGAGTGTAGAAAGGTATATGCCCCAAGGTGCTCCTCCACAGGTTATTTATAATAAAAATACTGGAAACCACCTAAGCGAGTATCAATAGATTGTAGGTAAAACGGTACTGATCCATAAGACAGAATCCTGGGCAGTCATTAAACATGATCACATAAAGGCAGAAAAACATGGAAAAATGTTAATCACATATTGTGAAATGAAATGTTATATATAATATATATGTTATCCTAGTAATTGTGAGAGACAGAGAGAGAGAGAGAGACAGGGAGTGTGTGCGTGCATATTTCCTAAAACAACACTGAAATAGAAGAAAGCAAACCAAACACCAGAGACAAAGCCACAACCCACCTATGGATGACAAGAGAGCAGTATTATTTTTTCACTAATTTTCCCATATAAGTAAAATTGAAGAACACGTTTCAGAGAATGTAAGTCTGTGACTCCCGTGGTATATGAAAGTCATTTTATTTATGTTTTCTGAGCATACTATTTTTCTCATTACCTACTAAACTAACAGCATGCTATTTCCATAGTATTTGCTCTTTTAAAGTTACTGTGGTTCAGATGTTTTTCATCACAACCACTAACATCAGCAGTTTTAAAACTTTTGGATACATTTTATAGGAATTTTAAAATGTTTCAAACTATAATAATATAGAATATCTGCACAAATCACCAAATCATATGCAAAAAAACTCCAAAAAACATAAATAATAGTTGTTCATCCATAGGCTATTAAAAATTACATGGTTTATTTCTCTTTAGGAGCAATTACAAAATACAGCTTGCAAATCGCTGGGCATGACAGCTTTAAAGTTGTCTAATTCCAGGCAACAACGTATTATTTGGAAACGGCATATACACTTTTGCTTGCAATGTAGGATTTTAATATTTTGACAGTGTTTCTGATTTGCAAAAGTCAAATGCCCTTCAGATTCTGGTTTATTATAAATTCTGTGTAGGTAAAGAAACATGGATTAAAATGCATGGAAAAAGTCCTAGGATACATGCTGGACTGAAAAATGATAGTTATTTTAGGAAAGGCAACTATTTAGGAGAGGATGGGGGTGAAGGCTACTCATCTGTTACATTCCAAAGAATACTCACGCCCTTTCCCCCCAACATGGGCAGATGGTAAGGACCATCAGCATAGGAGCGCCCAGTCACAGGAAGACTAAGGAAGTCCCACAACTCATGGACACTAGGTACGGCTGCCATGCTTCTCCAAGTTCCTTTTCTAGTTTAAAGAATGTGGTCAGAGACCCAATAGAGCAGGATACATCTTCACTAGGGGCTGGAGTTCAAGTAGTTGTTTTTTGTTTTTTTTTTAGTGTTTATTCTTGAGAGAGGGGGGGACAGAGCATGAGTGGGGGAGAGGCAGAGAGAGAGGGGTGAGGAGACACAGAATCTGAAGCAGGTTCCAGACTCTGAGCTGTGAGCAAAGAGCCTGACGCGGGGCTCAAGGTCCCAAACTGAGAGATCATGCAGACAACCCACTGAGCCACCCAGGCGCCCCAGAGTTCAAACAATTCTCACCTCCCCTCCTATTCTCTAAGGACTTTGGGGGGTTAGACCAGTGAGAGTTTTTGGCCGGTGTGTCACTACAAGCAAGATGAAAATGTAGTTCTTCACATGGGGAGAACTACCCCCACTTTGTATATGAGGAAACTGAATGTCAGTTTGAGTGTCAACCATCCCGACCACACACGGCGGAAGGCGCAAGACATCAAGCATCACTTTTCCACCGCCCCAAGTATCTGAGGGGACCTTGCTCCTAAAGTGGTGTCTAAGAGTAGATATTGGTCCTCGTTGTCTGGAAGGGAAGCCTGGGGGTGTAGAATCTGAAAGGAGGGGCAGGCGGGGAAAAGGGAGGAGGCTGGGATCCCGTAGAGTCCGGTCCCTGAGTGGCAGATGAAGATCCAGCGGAAATAACAGGAATCGGAACAGGATAAGCCCTCCCCACAAAGAGGCAGAGGCGGGCAGTGCAAGGGCACAGCTACAGCTGCAGCTTCCGACTGGAGCCACAAGCAGGGTGGCTGAGGGCATCTAGGACGCCATGGGTTGAACCTTTCCAGAGGCTACAGCTCTACCCTTCCTTGCCAAGTACAGGCTGGACATGAAGTGATAGGGCACACCAGGCAAGGGGAGGCCAAGTTCAACACAGAAAATGGGCCCAGTTCCCAAAAGACAAGTTCTTGGGAGTTTATCAGAAAACAATTTCCAGGCACTGGAAATGTAAATTGCTTACTCATTTCAGAAAACCACACCTGTGACCCAGGAATTCCTTTTCTGAGTTTGCACTTGAGCACTGGCTTTCAAGCTCTGGGAGATGACCCATTCATTGGCTGTGAAATCGGTTTAGCATACAGCAACAAGTCTTTCTTTTAACAGAATGCAGTACAATACAGAATAAGACATCAGAATATATCACACGTAATTAGGGTGTTGTTTCAGGAAACAAAATTACAGGTATGTAAAACTGTTGGTTACACATGCACACGAATTACACACATACACGCAGCACACTCTCCCTCCCTCCAGATGACCAAATGGTTCACTCCCTCCGCTGCAGCCGTCCAAGTGAGGTCAGTCCCTCTCCACGCGATGTAGAATCAAACCATGTTTCTGACAACTTTTCCTATTTTTATTTTACTTTACAGCACTATCCCCATCAGGTTCTCCCGGGCGGACGTGTTTTCTTGATAGGACTCCTGGCAGCAACAAGGACATAAACTATCTGGTCACGGGGACTTGTCAAAAATATTCTGGGATGGGTCCTCATTGGCCTACTTTGTAACAAGTGACCATTCCTGGATCAATACAAATGTGGGGCCAGGAAGAGATGGTATCATCTGTGATAAATGTCAACTCACACATTCACAAGGACAGGTTATATTACTTGGAAGAATACAGAAGAGTTGCCTTGAGCAGACAAAAAGCAATAGTCACTACACACAATATACAGTACATGCTCAAAATGCCATTATCAAGCTGACGAGGAAAAGGGTGAATTGATCAAAAAATGCAGGGACAACTGGCTACTGATTTGGAAGAATACAGAGCTGCGTATCTCACAACACATATAACGAGAAACACCACAGAGAGATGTATGAAGAAAGCAATTCAACATACTACCTGCTTCACGCATGTCAACAGAGACATACCTGCCACAGTGCTCAGTTCCAAAAGGAATTTACTTATGACACAAAAGCACAATGGAGCAGAAATATGGAACTTTCAACTAATAGAGTAAGTTTATTTCTAATACGGAGACTTTACATAGGAATTTACAGAAATGAAAACACACTGAGCAGCTCATCAGCCGTTAGCTCCTCCCAGACCTGCCGTCCCCTTTCTCTGCGCCCACCTCAGCTAACCCGCACGTAGTACCGGGCCGGGTACTCCAAAGGGAGGCACCAGCAATCCAGTGCCACAATTCTCGTAGTGACAGTGTCTCCTAGGAGATGGTCTCTCCTCCGTGAGAGCAGCTCTTAATGGGCTCTGGTGACACCTGTCTCCATCCTTTGCCCCTTTAGGATTTAGACTGGTCATGGCTTGTCAGTGATGCCAGCCCCTAGGCGCTTCAGTATTCCTTGTTTCTGGCCCAAAGCGCTGTAAGAAGTCTGCCATCAGAATCTTAGTTGGGGTAGCATTCTGGTTTTCATCAGAACCAAGGCTGATACAAAGAGCTATCCCTGTATTAACTTGTCAAAAGTAATCATTCTTCCCCCAAATCACTGTATAGAACATAAACACTTAGAGCTAAGTACGTGTCGGTACCAGCTGGAATGCTTCAGCTCTAAGTGACAGACAGCCCTAAGGATCAATAAGAAACCATCACTACTGCAGTAATGTAAAGTCCTAGCAGAAAACAGGTCCAGATGGAGTTGTGCAGCTCTATGACGTCACCTCTGAGCCAGGCTTTTTCCATTTTGTCTATTGTTCTCTTCAGGCTATTGCCCTTCAGGGCCACAAGCTATAATTTGGTACAACATACAAACATGAAAAAATCCAGCATAAGAGAGACAATCTCTCCTTGTGTCTTCTCACGCCATGACAATATTTTATCACTGAGATCTTTCCCAGAAGTACCGCAGAATATTTTCCAAACATCTCACTGCTCACGTGTCCATCCCAACAAAATCATTAGAATAGCATCTCCATGATTAACTTAATCTGGATTTACTCCTAAATTGCCTAGGGGTGGGGGGATGGGGGATGGGAAGAGAAACAAAACAGAGCCCAGCAAGTAAGAAGTAGAGAATGGGTGCTGGGTGGGCAGTGTCCTTGGAACCGCTGATCAGTGTGTTCCAAGGAGGCACAGGAAACAGGACAAAGGAGGAAGAGACAGTATATGACATCCTATTATTTTAAATACAATTACATAGTTCCAGTTCCTGGGTCACATACAACGTATCATGCCTAAGTAGATACAACAACCGAATACCTAGAGAATGAAAGTGGCATTCTAGCGCATAGCACTACTTTTATTTGTGGAGAGTAGGGAGTATTCCTGTTCATAACTGATGGAGACCTGTGCAAAATTCATGGGATACCATTGTTATTAACAGCTCTTACGTTACAGACCGACCCAGAGGCAGCTGAAAAAACTCAGAAAAATACTATCTGGCTTCTTTGGGGAAGTAGTAGTTCAGTAACAACAGCCCTACTCACTCATCATATACGCCAGCGATGTCACAGAAGAGGGTGGTGATGCGGTGGTGACACAGCACAGACTGGCCAAACTACGAAGAGGCTCTGGTAGTATTTACAATGAAGACTGATGTAAAGGTAGTTAAAAAAACTTCACAAAAACAGATTTGGGGATCTTTATTGAAGACGCAGTTCAGCGATAATGGCCACAGCCATTTATTTATGGCGGGAAATGGGACAGGGGGTAAGGTATATAGTTTGTACTTTAAATTTTCCAAATATATTTTCATATATACACAGCGGTGTGCCGGTAAATATTTGACAACAGGTTGTCTGAGAAAATAAAAAAATAAAAACCCCTGTTTGTAGGGTTTGCCAATTTGCAGGGTGTAAACACTCCCACTAAAGCCAAGCTACCCTCATGACTGAGTACAGAGGTGGGAAGGGACGGGCGGGAGCACGTGTTGTATGGTATTGTCACCATGCAGACTCGATACTGTGAGTGACCTAAAGAACAAGGCTAACAGCAAAATATTATAAAATAATTAGGAAGCAAGGAGTGCTGAGTATTTATTACCTTTGTTTTTAATATAATTTAATTTTTAAATAATGATTATGTTCTAAGAACTGGCTCACAAAATTCCTGGGAATTTAACCATCAGCAGTACTTGCAAGCCACTGCGGGCTTACTCTAACACACTACTGCATCTGTGTGGGTATGTGTGCATAAATATATTTACATCTACATATATACATCTATATTTACGTCAACCCGTAGACACTGGTGGTATTTAGTGTGGGAAACATTAATACAGACCGTAAGTTATTTAATGAAGGGATATTTTCTCCACAAGTTCGTTGGACTCCAGTTTGCAAATCAAGCGTACATCCAATTCCTATTACATTGCTACACCCACATTGGGCCTGCAATCGTCAGAGACTCCTCACATAAATGTTTAATGCTGCTGTGACTGAACCTTTTTTAAGCTTCAGATTCCACTGTGAGTCTGGGTATGAATGAATAATACCATCCACTGTATTTACAATAAAATTTGGTATCACATCTGGAATACGACACAACATAAATTCTAGACAAAGATTTTTACATTACTTAAGTGAATAAACTTCCCCTCAATATAAATTTTCTGATGAAAAGTTTCAGTTTTTGAGAGCTTTCACATATTCAAAATATCTGTAAGGTTTCATTCTAGTATTAATTATTTGAAGTACAACAAGATGTCGCTTTCTAGTAACATGAGGCATTCTTTGGGTCTCATTCATCTCATTTTCAAAAATGGTGTAAGACTTTGAAAGGGTGGTTGGAGACTTCTGGACATCAGGATGTTGAAAGAGCTTTCACCCTCGTGTGAATTCTCTGATGTTTCGTCAGTACTGACCTCTGACTAAAGGTTTTCCCACATCCGTTACACTCATAGGGTTTCTCTCCTGTGTGAGTTCTCTGATGTTTAGTGAGAGCTGATTTTTCACAGAAGGTTTTCCCACACTCATTACATTTATAGGGTTTCTCCCCTGTGTGAGTTCTTTGATGTACAATGAGGTTTGACTTCACACAGAAGGATTTCCCACATTCATTACATATAAAGGGTTTCTCTCCTGTGTGTGTTCTCTGATGTACAGTTAGGGCTGACCTGTGGCAGAAGGATTTCCCACACGTATTACATTCATACGGTTTTTCCCCGGTGTGCGTTCTCTGATGTTCCGTGAGGTTTGACTTTACACAGAACGTTTTTCCACACTGCTTACATGCGTAGGGTTTTTCTCCTGTATGTGTTCGCTGATGGTTGGTAAGGTGTGGTTTCTGACAAAACGATTTCCCACATTCAGTACATTCATAGGGTTTCTCTCCTGTGTGTGTTCTTTGATGCTGAGTGAGGTTTGACTTCTCCCAGAATGTTTTCCCACATTCACCACATTCGAAGGTTTTTTCTCCTGAGTGAGCTCTTCGAAGTTGGGTGAGATGGGACTTCTTGCTGAAGTTATTCCTATTTTCATGGTGCTCATAAGGTTTTTTGCCCATGTGTACTATCTGATGTTTAAAGAGGGCTGACTTTTCCCACGTTTTATGACTCACTTTATATTCGTGGGGAATCTTTCTTGCATAGGTTCCCTGATGGATAATGAAAGTTGAGTCATCACAGAAGGTTTGCCCATATTCGTCATATTCATAAGGAGTCTCCCCTGTAAGAGTTCTCTGGTGTCCCAATCTTAAATCGGTATAGAAGGACTTCCCACAAAGACTGCATTCATATGGCTCCATCTCCAAACGAGTTCTCTGGGATAAACTGAGTTCTAAACTGTGGATGAAGGTTCTTCCACATGCATTGTATTTACAGAGCGTCTCTCCTATCTGTATTTTCTTGTTTGTGAAAAATGCTGCTTCCTCATGGAAGGCTTGTCCATTTTCATTATACTCAGAAGGCTGATCAAAAATTGGCTGACTGAGATCGTGACTATGATGGAGCACATTCCTTTTTTGATTATATTTATAAGATTTCCCTCCAGGAGGAGTTTTCTCATGCCTGATGTCAAGGAGCAATTTCTCATATACATTAAACTCATCAGGCTTCTTTCCAGAATAGCTCTTTCTACTAATAATTAAGCCTGAAATATTTTTCAAACTCATTTCACACGAGTCACATATCTTATATGGAAAATTTCTTGAAGGAACAGAATCTGTGCCCAGATTGAAAGTTTTTCTTACTCTAGCACCACTATCTATATTTAATGTTTTGTTGGCGGTAAAATCAAGTTGCCAAAAATGTTCGTCTTCATTGTCCTGGCTGCTCTCTATCAGGTCATCAACTTTCCAGTCTTCTAGAAATGAGAAAAATAACCACATCTTATGAATCCTAGTACATTTCTAATGGAAACGAACTCACACAAACGCCCTTTTATCTAGTTGATACTTTTGTCTTAGGCTCGGTTTCCTGGTGTGAACTAAATCCAAGCATACGTTTTTTATCCTTCTGCTTTCACTGGAAAATAAAGACACGCGACAGTGGAAACAGGGAAGGAACCTGGCAATGACATTTAACATTTTATTATTTTTTAATTGTTTTTTAAGTTTTATTTATTTTGAGAAAGCGAGCGAACAAGCAAGCATGAGCAGGGGAGGGGCAGAGAGAGAGAGGGGGAGAGAGAATCCCAAGCAGGCTCTGCACTGACAGTGCAGAACCCGATGCATGGCTCGAACTCACAAACCATGAGTGAGATCATGACCTGAGCCGAAATCAGGAGTTGGACGCTTAACCGACTAAGCTGCCCAGGTGCCCTGACATTTAACATTTTAAACACGTAACCTTCAAAACTGGACAGGAAAGGGTGAAGATTCAAAGCACAGGGAGCCAGGAGTGGCTGATTCAGGGGAACTCAGAGAATGGGGTCAGCCCGACAGAAACACTGAACACTGCATAAAGTGACAGTGGAGATTAGCGGACAGGGCTTTCAGAGGATGAACTATGTTTGGTGGAGACAGAACAGTCCAGTCCTAAATCCCCTCAGACACAGATTTCTGGGGCAGGATTCCTGCCGGAGCATATCTTCTATCGATGCACCAACACCAACTTCCTCAGGTTCCACCAGGAGGTCCTACAGCCCAGAATCTTGTTTTTCTTTTGACTTATTTCACAAGAAATAATTATTTTTTTTTAAAAAAAGCTGGAAGTGAAATAAACTCAAGACATGGTGAACAAGGGCTGGAGATTTTCTGAGAGGTGTCCATTTAGGAAGCAGGAAATGTAGAGAATTGGATGAGTTCAACAAGGGAGGGTTTTTTGTTTTGTTTTGTTTTGTTTTTTAGTAACAAATAAACTACAAATAGACTGTTTGAGAAACACGGCCGAGGAAGATTTCAGAGGCAGATCATGGCTGATGTCCTCACATCCTCACAGCCCGACCTCGAACTACGGTAGGATCCTCGCCTGTGTGCGTGTGGCCATTCCTTTTTTCCCCTCCGTTTGATAGATCAGCATCAGAAGACATT